>NW_027109632.1:325583-345087 GCF_000696795.3 Halyomorpha halys
TACATATTTTTATTCATTGATTGTTATCTTGCTCTTTGCTCTTAGCGTTGGCACTATTAAATGTTTTTTTTTCTCAACTTATTTGTGTTATATTTTGACTGCACCCCCAACCATCTCCTCATATCTATTATCCACGGTCAACTATCTTCTCATCACTGTTATTATGATATATAGTTCATAATCAAATACTTAAATATGTTAAAGAAGTATGAATGAGAACTAATTGAAGGTAAGTGAAAATCAATACAAGGCTTATTACTAATAATTACAAGGTGTCCAGCAGAATAGGTTAAAGAAATTCTCTGATTTTTTCATCATTTTCCCAAACCATTTTCAAATCTATAAACTTGCTACCTCATTAAGCAATCATTAATTACTAATGATTATCTATTTTTCACTACTATTTTTATCTATTAAATGTATTCATCAGTTGTTGATACAGGTTAACTTTAATTAGGATAAGGACTTATGAACACTTTATTCTATAGAACACTAATATTTTAAAATAGCTCAAATGATTTATTATTTCTATAATAATTTATAAAAGTGAAAACACATTTACGTGGTGTCCATAACAATTTAAATTTCTATTTAAAAAATTATTTGGATTCACCATTTTTTTAAGGTTTGGCATATTGATTCCATGATGGCTAACATAAAACCACTAATAGCCACAATGTCTATCATTTTTTAAAGATGAAAAATCAAAAATTATATATAAAAGATTGTTATACCTATTTTTTTAATGGATCATAATCATTACTTGTATATATTTAATAAAAATAAATTTATAAGCAGTGAAGTACTTAAATATGTTAAAGCAGTATGAATGAGTACTGATTAAAAGTAAGTGAAAAGCATTTCATCTATTTAAAATACGGTATAGGTGTAAAATGGTGGAAAATAATGATGTGGTCAGGGAGTCATCCTCAGGTGACTTGTGACTTCAGTGCCAAATATAAAACACAAAATTGGGGCTATAGTCTCAGAGAAAAACTGAGAGAGGATAATTGGTAGTGTTAAAATTTCGTTTTTGTTCATGATATATGAAAGGTTAGATATAACTCAAAAATGCATTTGAAAATCAGGATTTTTCTTTCTTCTATCCCAAAGGGAGGAAAAAATAAAAATTAGTTTATTTATATTTTATTTGATTTATTAAAAAATCATAAGTTAAAAAATATGCATGTGCAAGGATAATTTGATCTTCATATAAATCAAAATGAATATAAACCACTTTACGATCAATCATTGGTAGCATTGTTTCACATTAAAACTATATATTACATGACCCCCATGAGTAAAACCCAGCATATAAAATATACATCTACAAATAATTTTAAAAATAATTTCCACCATACAAGGAAACACAATTCTGGCAGTCCTAAAATTATTTTTGTATAAATTATCTTTAAGGTACAACAAAGTAAAGAGCATTAAATTCTGTGTTGAAGAAGAAACCTAACTTAATAATTCAGCCAAGTAATACGGTCATAAACTGTAACCACCATATCTGAGAAAATGTAATCTATATGAGTCCGCACATATACAGAAAAACCTTTCTGGTAATACTAAAACAATTCCTAAGCAGTTAATTATTTTGGTAAAGTGAAGAATTATGAAATTGTAGCATTAAAATATATTTTTCTTTTTTTGTCTAATCTTCAACTCAGTAAAAAAGTTATGGTGTAGCAAAATAAAGAACATTAAATTCTAAGTCGAATGAGCACCGCAACTTAATAATTCAGTCGATTAGTATGATCATAAACCACTTGTTCTTGTTGTTCCTTGGGCTGTAAGTAATCTTGAGTGCTATGAAGTCTATATGCAACTACAGCAGGGGGTTTATGACCCTGTATAGTTTACTAAATTTATGCTACTCATTCAACATAGACTGTAATTTGTAATACTATACATTTTTTAAAATGATAAACTATTTAGGAGTTATAGGCGAAAAAACAAGACCTATTCGTTACTTTATTGAATTAATAAGCTGCTTAGTAAAGGTTTTGGGACCAATAGAATTGCATTTCTGAGTTAAGTGTGGTGAAAATTAATTTTTTTAAATTATTACATTATGTATGCATGGCTCCTAAACTTTTTTAATATTATTTATCTCCAAATTATCATGTTAAAAGGTTCAATCATGTTGTATTTCAAAAAAATAAATATGATTTGCTATCACACCTAGACTATTATAGAACAACAATGTTCCCTATAATTCTTCCCAAAGGTTGAAACAGCATTGGCACCAAGACCTTTTGTGAATAGCTATTGCAGTTCTGGTAATGGCCAGCTTCTTTACTGAAGTACATGAGTATATGTAGCATAAGTGCTCTCACTCAGTCTCTACTAGTATTCAATACCAGTGATGTGGCTGGGAGAAAAGTGCTGGAGGATCTGTTGGAGCCTAGCTGTTCCTTCCACATGATGATGCCAAAGCTTGGTTCGGAGTCCCCAAGGCTGAATGTAAATATTTTATAAAGGTGAAATGTGTATTTATTTATATGTTAATAAATTTAATTTTCTTTACCTTGCATATAAATTATTTTATTATTTAACCAATTTTATTTTTAATATAAATTTAGATTTTTATTTATACATATCATAATTATATTTTTGTTAATTCATTTTATTATTATTATTTTTTTATTCTTCTGCTATTCCCCTTCTGTACATATTTTTTGAGTGAATAATTTGAACACTAATTCTTATTACCCTTAATTGTGGGAGATTGTATTATTACTCTTTAATAATAAAAAGTCCAATAGAAAATAAGCTTTCGCTAATGCATGCAATAACATATTTTCCTGGACATTCCTGTATCTCACAAAAAGCTCATCTGATTATGCCCACAGCAGATGGAGAGATAAGGATTAATGTGAAATTGGAACTCACAACAATTTTATCAAAATCAATCAACTAAGTCTCCTGCTTCATACGCTAATTTATTTTCCTGGACAGGACTATATTTCATAATGGCTATTCCTGTTTTGATATTATTATAAGATCACAAATCATTGACCACGAAATAATGTATTATGGTTAATTACGCACTCAATAAAAATTGTGAGCAAGCACACATAATGTAAAACAGTCAAATGCACTTGGCAGAATACTTTTTTTTTAGGTTTGATATAATGATTCTCAAATACCTTGTTATTTTAATTTTCTTACTGAGGTAGTTTAACTTTCTTTTTTTTATTTTAAACAAATTCTTTGACTTTTCCAGAATTGAAAAATACTCCGACTTTTCACGGTCTATAGACACTCTGGAGGTAATATGGTTCCCTCTGGCAAGACTGTATTTTAAAAAATACAAAACATGGGATAATATATGTAAATTCTACATTCATAAAATAGAGAATAACTTACTTCCACAGCGGTTGAACATGACCTCATTATTCCAGTGCCAGTTGCATGCATTTGTGCTAAATTATAAAATGCTAACACATGGCCAGATTGAGATGCTAAAGTAAAATATTTATTCGCCAATTTATAATCCCTTCTCACTCCTAAGCCACCTGGAATATAGGCATAAATGATTAAAAATTCATCTAGGAATTAAAGAACATAATTATTAATTGCATTTTATAACTTTCATAGACCATTTTTTCATGCAACTGCATCTTTTGTTCCCTTGCTCCTAATTCAATAGAAATTCTAATCATAGAAAAGACATTAAAATTACAAAACATTTATATTGTATATTTTGGGATTTCTAAAAAAAAAAAAATGCAAGTTTTGAGGTTTTTCTGCACAAAATTGTATGTTTTACTCCTTTTGGGCTACATTCAAATTTTTTTTAAAGCTTGTACTCAATTTCTTATGTTATGTATGGCAATATTCATTTATTTTAATTTCAATTATTTTTTTTTCCTTGTTTCATTTATAGTTTAGAATTAAACAAATTGAGCTAAGGAAAAGCATTGATCAACATATTTATTCATTGATTTATTTAATAGCAGATCGGCCAGGTGGGCCTTACATGGTTAATGTAAGAGGTGCATTTTTTTTTCTGATCAACATATGAAGAATCAAATTCAACCTAACAAAAAAAGAACAAGTAAAGACATGTCATGGATATTCTTGGAATAGTATTAAGCAATGGTTTCAATTTCCTATAAAAAAAAGTCTCTCTAGAATAAGCTCGTAATAGAGAAATTTCATCATTTTTTTTTCAACTTGGAGTCCCACATCATCTATAATCATTCATTCTTCCACCTGACTAGGTTGTGACTAATGGGAATTTCAAATTTTAGTTTTAAATCTGACTTTTTAGTAGTTATTTAAACTTTAAAAAAATGCCAAAAGTGAATATACCAATATATTTTTAAAGTTATTCTACACCGATTTAGTACTAGTTAGCTTTTTGGTTAGTGGAATATTCTTATGCAAATAGACAATTGAAAACTTATGCATAAGAATACGCTTTATGAAATTTTAGGAAACATTAAAAAGGGAATTGTGCTTGGAAAAATATTTTGAAGTACTCCTTGCATATTTTTCTGAAATTCAAAACTGAGGTAGTTTTAAAAAGCTGAAAATAGAATTTCAGTTTTCATACTAGAAATATAAAATAATTTGATATAATTAGTTTCTTCAATTATAGGCAAAATGTTAGATTTTTAATCAGAGAAATTTAGTTTTTCATGTATGCTTGCTTAAATGTAGAGAATATTTAGCAAGTTTAATTTGATTCAAGCAAGGTTAGTCAAGCTTTTCATGTATTAATATTATAAATAGGAGAATAAAGTTTATTTTTTCATGATTTAGATGTTTAAATACATTTTGGGTTTTTACTGCACGATGTTGCACATTTTGTTTTTGTTTTTTTAAATTGGATATATATTATCATACTGATAAACTCAAATGAATCTGATGGCATTGAGTTCATGAATGGCCTTAAACTTCAACTTACATACCTTTAATCCAACTTTTAATTTATTACCCCTCTCCTGGCCATTTATAAATATAAGGAGAGAAGGGTTATCCTACAATTTACTACCTTATTTTTCCCACATTGGGAAGTTGGAGTTTTCATTCCATGGGGCCGCCATGGAATAGAAGTTAACCTGCCCAGTTTGGAATCAAATTAGTGCCACTGCAGTTTCAAAGTTGCAAAGGTTACTTACTCGGCTACAATGACCTCTCCTCAAATCAAACTGATCCTCTTTAACACTTGAAGGTTACCAAACATCAAATAAGTTCTAAACAAGGTCAGAACAAAACAGTAGGAACTCTCTCGGAGAAATAAACAAAATTGACTGATAAATTAATTATGGTGGTAAGAGTCTATTTCTCACTGCCATACAGTGCCTTTTTTACACTTAGATGCCAGGGCCCCGCGATCCATGGGTCCCCCTAACTTCTATGATCGATAACATTAATAGTAGACCAATTCTGGCCATTTCTTCAACCAATAAACAGTAAACAGCCTGATATAAGTGTTTAGAGTTCACAACCACAGTGTGTGCTTTTAGAAGTTACGGCACTCTTAATAAAGAATAGGATAACCTTCCAGGATAATAGTTCTCAATGCTCCTAACAAACAGGATTATATAAAAAGTGTATAGGACCCTTTTTTTCAATTATATAATGGAAAATACTTTTTAAATTTTGCATTATTATGTTATACTTCAGTAATTTTGGTACGCTAGATTGTTCTTCTTTTTTTGTGTACTAGCATAATAATGGTTTATGAAATAACATGATCATATTCATGTTTAAACAACATTAACTCAATCTTTTTAAAATTTTAACAGCCTCTATGAATAACTAGTCATTGGATTGTTTTGGAGAGCTAATGAGGCAAATAACACGAGTAATTAGGAAGTTTTATACTGCCGTATAAAACAGTATAAGACACAACTAATGTTTAAAGTATTCAATTCACAATGCTTAAGGTAAATAAAATACTATGACAAAGGCTATACAGCTAAAAACATAAAAGTAAAATATACAAAAAGAAAGGTGTGGGTACAATGATTTATATCATTACTTGAAAATGTTGAGCTATATCCTTCTAGCTGGTTGAGCTATATCAATTGAACTTTATATATTCTATATCATATAAAATAAATACAAACTATTTCTGATTTTGTAGACTGATTAGAATAAATTATAATGAGAGAAAAAATACAACTAAGATGAAGAAAATATTATATTCAAATTTCGACCCAGGTGGTCATGGACATCCAGGTCTGCTGATGTAACTTGAAAAAGAGTATTTTTTGCCAACAGAACATAAAAATTACCTGGATTTAAAGCTTTCAATATCTAAAAATTGGGAATCATTTTTTTATGAAAGGAAGAATAAATAAACATACTGAAATGCATAATGCCTAATTGAAGTTGCCCATCAACCCAACCCTGCTCAGCAGCTTGTGAAAAATACTTCAGAGCTTTGCTGTAGTCTCTTTCAACACCTCTTCCTTCTAAATACATCAAGCCAAGTCCACTTTGTCCTACAGGATTACCCATATCAGCAGCTTTTTTGAAGTATTTGTAAGCAGTGGCATTGTCAGCCTTAACCATTTCACTTCCTTCCAAATATATCTAATCAAATAACAAACAAATTTTAATATACTATTTAAAAATATCAGTAAATATACTTTATACAAAAATTAATAATTATGAATTAACAAATAAAATGTCAAACAATTATTGAATGATGGTTAATTCTTTATGTATAAACACTTGTCAAAACAAAAATAAACATAAAATCATTATATAACAAAACTTATTGCACTTAATCAAAAAGAATTGTAGAAAAACTTTAAAAATAATTAATGTAAATTGAATTGGTAACTGCTTTAAATAATCAGCAAACACATTGTTGCCCCTTAAATTCATTTTTAGATATAGTATCTATAAAATTATTAATAATTAAGACAGTAGGAAGCTAGGTTGAAAAAATAAGGCAAGAATAGTCATGCTGGTAAGATAAGAACTACAGTGAACTCTCGCTAATCCAAACCATTCTTTTAAGAAAAATTGAAGATTTGATTTTATGCATGCAGTACATACATTCAATAAAACTGAATTATCAATACCTCACAATAGATAGTTGAAGCTTAAATAATCTAATTATAAATATCAACGTGTTTTATTTAAAATAAAATCAAAGCTATATACTATATTTTGGAAGCATTACACAAGAAAATAATTAAAAAATAAATTTCTGAATAATAATTAACTATTTTAAATATTTACAATATTTATTTTTAAATTGATTTGTTATTTATGAAATTTTTTTTTTCCTGTTTGGTAATCTGAATTTGACACTAATCTGAACCCCCTTGGTTTTAATTAGTTTGGATTCATTAGATCGGTGAAGTCTCCAATGGTATCAGTGACAAGTTGCTGTATCTCAACTGTACCTGACCCTTATACTTCTTGTCCCATGTACAAGCTATCAATCCACCAAGAGATTATCAGCTTACAGCAATGCTTTGTGATTATATTTAACAAGGTTTTTTGTTGTTTTACATCAACTAAATGTATGATTTTTAGAACTGTCATTATTTATTTTTTTAATTAAGTCTTTTTTATAGAATGAACATTGAAGTATTAAATTTACAGATTTATATTTGTGAATTTAATTGTACATTATAAATTAGTAGGTTAAAAAATATAATGTTTTGATATCATATTTTAACACTGGTATTGTCTTATATGAGATTAAATAAATCATTGATTTTCTGAGCTTTATTTTATTTATATAATACCTTTTTTAAAACGAAAGAATGAAGAGGAGTTAACTAATAGAAATAGAACCAAAATACAAGAAAAGTTAAGAGTAGAGAAAAGCTGAGTGTATTTCTTGCTTGTAGAGAAAGAAAGCAAGTTAGCTTGTAGATTAGAAAGCTAAAATGTTCACAAGAAAGCAAGGAACAAATTAAATAAATGTGAAACTGCATCTGACTTAAGGTCATAAAACTTAAATAAGATTCAAAATAGGAAAAAAATAAAACAAAAAACATTATTCTTCCCATTATAGTTTTTAATTGAAAATTACTCAGAACAAAGAAACTAAATAACAGAAAAAAAGTTACCCTTCCTAGAAATGCCATTGCAATAGGATTCCCTGCATCAGCTGCCTGGAGAAAATAATGCAAAGCTTTTTGATGATCACGTACTACACCTCTTCCTCCTTGATAGTGGAGTTGACCAAGTCCTACCTAAAAATTAATGTAAAATGCAAAATTTTTATTCGCATTAAGTCATTAACAATGATTCTATAGAATAAATAATTATTAATTCAGTAGATGATGAAATAAAAGTCAATATTCATATTATTTTACTTCAGATTAATAATTAGTAATCATTATACTAATAAAATAAATAAAAGAAGTTCTCATAAGAAGCAAATGTCTCTTTCCCTAATTCACAAAAACAGCAAGCAAATATAGAAAAAAAAATTTTAATTAATCACAATCACTGAATGTTTTTAATGTAGAAATAGTGAAATCTAGGTTAAACTCACTGTTGAAAATGTAATGTTAAAGCCATTTTTGGAGAATAAGCTATTTATCAACATTATTTACAATAAGCTCTTCCCTGAGTATATACCATATGTCACTATTCTATTTAAATGACTGCCAAAATAACACTTTAACAATTTTACATGCCTTTAACAGCTCTCAAATTTAGGGAACTTACTTAAATGTGACCACACACTAATCTAAACATTATTTCAACTAATTGCTCAACTTTCATTCAAATTATTCCCAAGCCACATTGGCAGATCTTTAGAAGTCATGAGTTATATGATTTGGATTCTTGTTCCCTCAATCAATGCATATCATTTGATTAGATACATGATTATGCCACAGCTAAATCCCCTCCTCTCCTACACATTGGGGGGTTTAGTTTCCTCCATTGGGACTAAAAACTATGGAGGTTAAAATTTTTCACTATTAAATTTTTTTTTCAGCTCTTATACTACGTACAATTAAATTGAAATTATTTTTAAGATATTTTTTTTTCATAATTTTATGAACAGGAAAAAGAGCATTAAAAGTATAAATAATAACTTCATTGGTTTATTTAATACCTGGGATTGGACGTCTCCTTTCTCAGCCAGCATTTGGTAATATTCTATTAAATCATTATCTAGTATTCCTGAGTTATAACCTGGATTATCAACTTCATCAAGAAGTCTAACTCTTTGTATAACAGAGCCACTAGACATCTGTACTTCGTTAGCAACTAGAATTATTTCCCACTGTCAGTCAGTATTATCAATAAAATAAATAAAAAACAATCTAATTTAAATATATTTTATACCTGTGTTAGCAACTAGTCGATAATATTCAAGAGCTTTCTCACAGTTGGACGAAACAGAAACTCCAGACCAGTATCTGTAGCCAAGAGCCATACGAGCCCATGTACTGCCACCAAGTGCACCAATAGTGTAATGTACAAGAGCTCGAGCTTGACTAGCATTAACTGAGAGACCAACAGCATACAGGTAGCCTAATCCCTGGAAAGATAAACAAAACAATAAATTGTAAACACTACCTAGTCGGATAAATTTATTTATATGATAAATAAGTAATTTTCCTACTTTTTATTTTGATAATCTAAGAAATAAAAAAAGATAAAGCTCTAATGACAAAACAGAGAGAGAAAAAAAAGATAAATTATTTCAAATGAAAATAAAGAAGTAATTTAATTTGTAACTTTTTTTAGGGGAGGGAGGAACGTTTGAAAAATAGGGTCATTAACCATTTTAGTAATTCTTGATGAATTTGAACAACTACAAAAAAATATATATATTTTAAAATAACCATTACATATTAAAGACCTAGAAAATTTATCATAAATTAAAGGTTGAACTTCAGAACCAATAAAATCATAAAACATATATCTACTCTTATTCTTAAGTTTAGTATTTTATGAATATCTGTGTTAGCACAAATTGTATTCTTCTAAACAATCAAGATTCAAATTTTAATCTCAAATAATACATCATTGTAAGCTATAAATGAGTAACGATAGCAACAGATGCAAGTTGCTTCTGTAGATGATTAAAGAAACAATTAGAGGTCTGACAGGACTTAAAACACTACAGAGGAAACGAGCATCTCATTTATTTGAGATGAACCAAATTTTTCATTGGCAGATCCTGTTTAATATAAATTAAGATTTATTATTTATATATTTTGGTAATGATGCAAAAAACAATCTTAAGTTTTGTAAACCTATCAACCCACAAAGTTTGTGGTTTGGATAAAAAATCTGGTTGCCTTTTAAGAAACTTGATCAACACTAATAAATGGAATGGTGTGAATTTATACATTAAAAAAAAAACCATCAGTATTTTTACCTATTCATTAGTCAATGCTACAAACATAACTGATGAATTACATTAAACATAACCATAACCAAACAAATATTACCATATGGGCATCAGGTAAGCCCTTATCTGCAAGTTCAGTGAAAATTGCTTTGGCTGATTTGATATCTTGTTTTAAATATGTACCTATCAGCATACCCCAAGCAACTTTTAATTTAGCATCAATATGTCCATAATTGCTTGCTTCAACTAACAATGAATATGCTGCAGCCTTATTGCCTCTAGTTGAGTTAATCATCAGCATTGCTTTGTTGTAAAGTTCTATTCCTAGAGAAAAAAAGGAAAATTTATAAATGTGTTTTATAGATTTTTTCAAGAAAAAAAATCATAAATTGTGATTGCTTTATTCAAAGTTTAGGTGTTCTTAGTTAAAAAATATCATCCTTAAATTTCTTAAGAATAGCTTCACTGCAAATAATACAAACCTATTGGGCTGCAACATAAGAACTAAGCATTTAAAAAGGGGGGACATTCATAGATCACTACAAGTTAGCCCTTCAAAATTATTGCATCTCGCAGCGGCCCCTCACATCCAGCTGTTAAAGTAGAGTTCCCACAGAAAAAATATGTCAACCAATAGATAAGTATCTCATTTTGACCTTCCAATACCCATGGTAGAAAAAGGTAATACTCCCATTGAATTATGTTTTTCACGTAATGCATTCTTCTATTAATTCATGTTTATTTCTATTTTAGGGGATTGACAAAAAAAAAAAATTAAAAATTATTCAACGCTCTAATAATGGTCATAGGCGTTTGACAGATGCCACCTAGGAAAAACCTGCTAACTTCCTTTGCTTAGCTGATGCATGAAGAATTTCACTGTCGAGTCTCGGAGACTCAACACGAACTGGCCCATCACACTAAGTAGTACTGAATAATTTAATTAATTAATGTCATGGAACTGTTATTTGTAAATTTTATAGTTAATGATATATGCAATGAGATTTTATTTTCAAAGATAGTTATTTTTAGTGGATTAATAATTCACGAGCTGGAGTGATGCTCCATAGACACCTCATGATCCAATGCATTTATTATCATGTTTAGTACTGATGAAAAAATCCATATTGACCCATTGATACAAAACCTCAATAAATTAATCAGAATTTTAAAGAGTAGAGAATGACTTTGACCTATCTGTGATTCTCCTCTCACCTTTATAACATAACCCTTTTTAGCAAAATCAAACCCACAATAACCTTCTTCTTAGTTTTTCATGTTTTTTGAGTGGATAAACTTAAACATTAATGTGAATATATACTAGAAAAAATAAGAAAATCAAACATTTTTTCAACAAAATGAGTATCTCAGGTAAAAAACAAAACAAAAAAACAAGTGATACCATGATTTTAATGAATGCTATAATTCAAATTGTTAACAAAAATTTTTAAAAATGGTAAAAATGGGAAGTGGTGTCTCTTAGACTCTTAAACCGGCCCTATGACATATATAATAATATATAATAGATAAGCTTGAAGTTGTAAATTTTTATAATGTTTGTGAGTAACTAAAAAGAAGGAAGTGGAAATGGTGGCTATAGATTATATGCCCAGAGCACTAATTACTGGCGATTGAGGCCAATAGTTATTCACAAAATTTCATTCAAGAACAAAGAAAACTTCGCAAACTCAATCATGTGGATGTATCACCATAAATGGATAATTTGTATGGCACAAAGGGAAGTTTTTAAAGTTTTTGAGAGGAAATTAAAAAAAAAATAAAGAATTGAAATAGATTTGTTTGAAAAGTCCCATTTATATTTTGTCAGCAAGATTGTGATGAGAAATTATGCTATAGTAACTGCTTAAATGTGATTTGACCTGAAGAACCACAAATTGGAATCTAATGAAACACACTCGGATATGGAAAAATGATTAATTAAATAATCAGGCAACCATTAAGTTCAGAATCAATATATGATGGAATAGGGTAAAGAGTAGGACTCAAATTACAGAACCTAATCAAGTATACCAATTTCTATTCAAATTTTATAGGATCAATATTACCTACAAAATTTATTTGATTAAATCTTTATTCTGTAATGTTTAATTTATCTTAATAAATTTTGTGAAAATGGTGACAATTTACTGTTACAAAACATTTTATACATTTGTACTCTTCAACAAATAATTCTTGAATGATGCAATTCTGGATACTGGATTCCACAGGGATTTTGGTTCATAGTTCAGTTTCTGAATAAAACAGCTGGACATGCTGAGTGTTAATATTGTGTATTTTTAAACACAGCGTTAGTGGTGCCTTCGATGAGACAAAGTTAGTCTCACATGAGCATTTGCTCACACATAATTTTTCAGGATTTTATTTGTAATTCACATAATTATCATGTTTTAATTTACATTGTATATTAGTTTAAATAGGAATACATCAAACAAGAAGGCAAAAAAATGGTCAAGGACAATATGATTAAAAGTTACAATTTTATATCCTAAACATCAATGAGCAAAAGATTTTTTTACGTCCAAGAAATGTCATCAAAAAATTGTTACTTCTAACGAATAATAGAAAATATCACCATTCAAAAACTTAATGTTACACCAAAATAAAAAATTGTCAAAATTACATGTGCTATCAGCAATATGCTCACAGCCCTGGTTTTAGGTACTCAAAATTTTTTAAGCAAGAATCAGATCAATATCTTAACTGGGTAACAAAAGTCCCTCTTTTGTAGATCTATGAAACATAAATAGAAAAAATGCTAACAAAATATAATACATATGATTTTTTCTCCATGCATTTGGGAAATGACCACAATATGACTTCCAGGGTAACTGTTATTTAGGATACGCAGCTGGTAACTTAGTTGGCCCTGAAAAGGATCCGAGTCGGTTTAAGAATACAGGGAATTATACCTAAAGTTTCATATATCTATTAATTAAATTTTCAAAACACATTTTTCTTTTAGATTCTTTCCATAAAGTTATTTCTTATACAGATATCCAATCATCCATAAAAAGAAATCCCAGTCCAGTTCAACAGCATTAGAAATATCAAATTTTTTTCAGACAACACAGTCAAAAATGTTCGTCATTAAGGCATAAAAAAATAGGAAAAATACTTATAAAATAATAAATTTGAATACAATATTTAAAAGTAATATCCAACCCACATGACTAATTTTTTATTCCTTTGCATGGAGCAAGAATCCATATTTAATAATATATAACAAACCTCATTTGTGAAGATACAGATAATATAAATACAAGTAAATAAAAAAAAAAAATTTGGGACGCCATGTCATAATTTATAACGCTTTCTAAAGCTATCATTTAATAAAGCTACAGAATGTTAAACACTAATTAAATTTGAATAAACTATTTATAAATTTCACCTGTTCTTTATAATGTCCATTATACATAGTTGATCAAGTATCGAATTGAATGTAACATCAAATTCAGTTGATGTTTTCAAGCAGGGCAATAAAAAAAAAAAAAAAGGAATAAAAGATTCATAGTTATTCTAATATTTTTCAAGATTAATAACAAAACATATTCCAACTTTTATAAAGACAAATGCAAAACATGAAAATCATGAAGATAAATAGGTCGAATCAATGATATATTGTTCAACGTACTCTAAATTACAAGAGCAATAGAAAATTTACGTAAATCATTAAATAACCAATGCTTTAAAGCATGGAGGTGAAATGAAAAGAAAATCTAATTAAAATAAATTACCATAAACAAAATAAAGCACCGTTTCAATTACTCCTCAAGAATATTCAAACATTTTTGCTTTGTTCTTAAATAAATATCCCTTGCAGAGAGAACTATTCCGCAATGTAAAAATTGATGACTACACAAAATAAATTCTGAAATACCTTGAACCTGAAATTCATTTGGTTCTTCTTGCTGATTGCTGAAATCTGGAGCTATAAAGAGAGCCTCAAAAGAAGACTTATAGTCATCATCCTTATCACTGGCCTTTGCCTCATAGCTAGCAGTTCTTTGCAAATCTTCTAAAAGCATATCACCATCATCTTCATTACCAATTTCATTTTCAGTTTCTATTTTTTCATTTTCATTAAAACGATTTGAAGTGTAAGTCTTGGAAGATTTTCGAGGCTGATTAAGAGCATTTAAATTATCATCATCACTATCACTAAATTTCGAACTTGTATCCACTTTCCATTGTAACGAACTTAGGACGATAAAACACAAATATAAATACAAAATATGAGGTCCATTCATGTTAATGCTTAATATTTACAAAAAGTTCACTATGGAGATAGAAAATCAATTATCTGACATTAGTTATATGAAGACAAATACTAAAACATTTAGGACCATAACGTTAAAGATTCACATTCTTTTATCACCTAACAGTTTACACCAAAACAAAATGACAAGGTTCACTCAAGTGAATTCTTTGATAACACTCTTCGGACTTCAAACTCGATACTGACTTTTAAAACTCAAATTTAAGAATTAAATTATCTAACTAAGCATTATCAATTTTAAAGGCAAAATAAATAATACATTAAAGAGTTCAATAGTTATTTGTAATCTCAACCAATAACACCACAATTTGTTTAATTTGTGTCATATCTTTAAGGCATACTGAGACACGTAAGTTTCAACCTCCTATAAGCCACGCCCACAGATTTTGGTCAGCATATGTAACAGTACTCGGCAGATTCATTGTCTTTTTGTAAAATTATTGATCTTTGAATCAGCAGCGGTTTTAACGATTACTAAATATAAGAATTTGTAGTATAATAAAGAAAAAACTTTTTCTTAATTTTTTCCTTATGGTTTCAAAATAGATATGGGTCATTCAACAATTTTGGTTATATTTCAGTTATAGTTCTTAAGAATGATAGACCATCAGATTTTGAATGATTTTATTTCTTTTTATTGGCCTCTTTGAGGCCAACATTTCCTTCTCACTCAAAGCTACTAATCATTATTTTTTGTTTAGTTATAAAATATATTATGCCCGCTTCGTCATTCCCTAGCCCCGTCTCTGGACGGGAAAGGTGAGGCTGGGACTTTACAGGTCTATGGTATCTCAGTTTCTTTTGAGGTAAAGCTAAAAAAAAAATAAAATAGCTGCAATTTTTTCAGCACTATCTTCAGTATTGGTATAAAGCATAATTTGAATTTTAGATCGAATATGCCAATCCCTATATTTTACCTCTGGCATTACATGAAAAGGGAAGAATCTCCCGCCTAAAATTATGTGAAATAGCTATATTAAGTCTGTCGAGGTGGTTGTGTCAGATCTTAATCCTATTGATAATGTTAGGTAATCTTGACCCGAAGGCCTCAACAATGTGTGCTCGCTTAGGTAAGATAGTTTGATTAGGAGTTGAACAGATATGAAAACAGAGACTGAGATCTTCTAATTTTGGCAAAGTTAAGTTTCTGGGCTATTAAACGTCATCAAGAGGTACCACGTGTAACACGTTAGCTTTCAGTGGATCAGCAGATTCCATTGGAATCTATATTAATTCAAATGAAACATTTATATGTATTAAAATGTCTTATATAGTTTTTACATGTCACAATTAAGGTATTTACAAGAATAGTGCAAATATTAATATACGGTGTTTGGGTGATCGGTTGGGATTGGGGTGTCGAGGACGTGATTCACTAAACATATTTACTTAGATCATCATAACTCACTCATCGAACAATAATGTAATGTACGAGGAGAGAAGGTGGTCATCATTTACAAAAAAGGGATATATAGTTGGTTTTCTGAAAGAATGTGGAATAAGAGACCGGGAGATGGAGATAGTGATATTGAATGGGAGTGAGATAAAACTCCTTTTTCGTGAATGATTGATTGATCACTGATTCACAATTAGAAAGATAAGCTAGTTCTCATCATAAACAGATAGACCCGTCTCTTAGATGCACTCACTTTAATGAGTTTTATTGCTCACTCATTTTTGTTTTCTTCATTATTGTTTGTCAAGAATTTTCAATTTTGCAAGCCTTCCCTCACTTAAGGGGATTATGGCTTCAATTTTCACGGAATCTCACCTTATTGGAAACTTGATAGCTTTTATAATTTGAATAGGTTGTGGAATTCGTGTACATAGAATTTCTGGTGGTGATATAAGGTGACAATCCTGAATTATAGACTAGGATAAGAATTTTGCTGCCAACAAGTGCTACTTATGTCTTAGGTGTCAAATCAGATGTACACATTCTCAAAAAAGATCGAAGTGCAACTATATCGAAAACATATCCAGTCAGTACTAATTACGAGTATTCGGTTCAGAAATGTGGAACGTCAAAGAAAAACTACAGCTATTTAAGAGCAAGATGCTCCGTAGAATATTTGGAGGAGTTATGACCGTCCAAGGTTAGACGATTCATGTATGACCTATTTTGAGAAAGGATTGTGCTTCACGTCTTATAGCTATTAAGAGCCGGTTGCAAGAATAGACAATACACGACTGAGTCGGTATGGCTTTACGTGGAATTCCAAAGTCCAGGTGTAGATAGTGGTGTAGCAAATGAAAATCCTAGGAGGCAGAAATGGATAGCGGTCGCACAAAATCGAAATTGGTGGTTGCTGGTGACAGGGCCGTATCAAGGCTCTTCTGTGTCCTTCTATAACGGGGGAGGGAGGCTAGAATTTTTAGGCTGTTGAGAATTTTTGTAAAATTGTTTATTGTTTTAATATAAAAATACTGTTATTATCAAAGAAAAGCTAAACCTCAATTTACAAATGAACTGGAAATATTTATTGCATCAGTCCAAATAAAGGGGAATTTTTCATGGTTGATTCTGTGCCCTCTTCGTACTTCTACATGCTTGGTGAGGGCACATCTCACCACTGCCTAACTATGCCCTAATTGTTGAAGGAAACCGGAACCTTCAGAACTAATTGTCGTTCGTCTTGTAGTTGTAGTGATGTCGGGCTGTTACTCTGCTGAAAACACCAGTGTCCCATTGTGTAAATAATAGTTGAATTTAGAAGAACAAAATTCAAAACTAAGAAGGCAATTACTATTGCAATCCATCGTAGAGTTTCACAATAAAAAAGATAACGAGTTGGTCACTCATCGTCAGTGCCATAAAAGAAAAAAATGACAGGACAAATAATTATGTTGTAAATTAAAAATAATTGGGCGCGACCAAAAATTTAAAAAAAACAAAAGTTATTAAGAGAAAATTCTCAACAGATTCAGTCTTATTAGAAATTTGAGTCAAGAAAAACAAAAAAAAAATTATGAGAATAATAAATATCCATGATAACTGAATGTCCTATTTTCAGCTCCCAATAGAAAGTTACGGCTGGGTTGTGAAATGCTTCCCGCGCAGAAATAAAAAATGTTATCAACTAGTCTTATATTTTGATTTAAACTAATATTTTATATTTTCTTTTTAATGCATCGAATTTCACTAACACCATACACATATTAATATTTAATATATTTTAACAAACACATAGTATACGGTTGATTTATATGGTTAATAATATTAACAATGAATATATTTTTCTTAGATCTTAATGAAACGATATTTTAGAAATCGCTCAATTAATTTATTCTAGAATAATCATAATAATTTAGCTGTACATATTTACATAAAGGAAAGTTAATAGTCAATAGTCAAAGTAAGAAAATAGTCGACCATATCATTTAAACATTATAGAGCTGTATTATTATATACACAAAACGTGATATTTTAATATATACATTATAATTATAATGATTGTTCAAGATAAAAATAAAATATAATTTTTTTCTTAAATCATATTATATTTTAATTGTAAATTCATAGTTTCATTAACTTATCATTATTATTAATATTTTTTTCCATTATTGTGTTGTATTACATTCTCTAGTGTACATTCATACATTGATAACAGAGATAAGAGACAACATTCACACTATATTTAGACAGATATATAAATTATATGATTATAATATACTGAATAGAAAAATAAAATTAAACTTAAAGTATGATAACATATTAATGAATATAAGTAAAAAATTAAAATATTAAATTAAAAATTAAAAATATCATTGAAAGTCATATTGTGAATAAACTTTTACAGAGATAGATTTTGATTTCTCTCTTTCTGATTATTTGGTAAAAATTAAAAATTAAAATATTTTTAATTTTCAAAGCTAGTTGTTCGCTTATGAAAAACTAACCAAGTTGTTCTTAGTGAATTTAAAAACATCATTGAACTGGTCCTAAGCAAGTCTAATAATCAGTCAAATTTTCGTCTATCATGAGGAAAGTTAGATCTAATTGCTATTCAGTACGAAAGTTCAAATGACAGCTGTCACCCAGCATATAAGCACTATCATGGAATATTAGGGCGGGGCGGGACGGCAAGATTCCCTCTAATTATATTTGGTGTTATCTCTTCTTGAGATACTAACGCCTCAGTGCGCTTTATTGATTATTTGTTTTTTTATAGTACAAACATGAAAAATGCCTATTGAAAAGTTGTCATTTAATGACACAGTCATACATACAAACATATAATGTTAATTAAATCAACAAATAAAATAAATGATAGTTTTTTACTAAATATAGGAAAAAATAAAATATCTAGATTATTCTTACTAGGGCGATTGGAAAATAACGTACAATTTTCGAAAAAGGTCCTAATGTTCTTTGGTTCGCTTCTAATCAAAAGAATATCTTGCAAGACTTGAACGCAAAGTCTTCTCATAAAATTTTTATTTTGAAATCTATAAACCTGTTATAGTTTCTAAAAAAGATACCACGACTCCTTGATCGATTTCTAATGTTTTGGTAGTCTTTGGAGAAATGATTTACGTTTTATAAAATGATTATACTATTGATAAAGTGATTAATTTTTCTGTTAGATTTATAAATAAACAATTGTCTGAAAATGCTTTTTTGAGGAGTGTGCTTCATGCCATTGACATAAATTAAAAAAAAGTTATTTATTTCTTATAAGAGGTAGAATATATACATTAAACGGTTTCCAGCTTTACCTGATTTTCTTCCAAACAAAATCATTTTACTTCACAAGTTCTAGCAGGGGAGAAATTAACCGATATAACTTTAACAGCTTGAATACAGTAAAAATAAATCCTAAGAGATATTTGAAAACAAATTTTTTTTTTTTTTTTTATTATTTATTTATTGTAATTTACAACTGTACAAAATAATACAA
>NW_027109632.1:347027-368099 GCF_000696795.3 Halyomorpha halys
AGTCCGAAAATTATTCCAGTTTACCCGTCCTGTAACCATTGAAGGGGGAGAGGAAAACAAATTTAAAATGCATTTGCTGAATATAAAAATGATGCTCTGGGCAATCACAATTACAGTGATCGTGACTAGTTGGAATTTAAACTTTGAATTGAATTAATTAATCGTATCTACTTAAAAGAAGGATAGTTCTCTAAATGGTATTATAACCATAATGAATGTATAACGATTCTAGGATACCTTGTTATTCTATTGGGATTTGAAAATTTCCCGTTATTTGAGAATCCTCCACATTGGCACATAGAAATCACTATTTACCCTGGTGCATATAGTGCCTGCAAAAACTAGGCAGCCCCCCCCCCCCTAGCGGTTTGTAATGGATAGCAAAGGCCGAAGGATTTCTAACACCATCCTTTACCTCGGCGTGACACTGGACAGACATCTCACCTTCTGCTCTCCCATCAATGAGAGACCCAAGCTGGCCCGGTATAAGTTCTATGGACTCTACAACTTGCTTACCTCACCGCAGACCTCACTGCACCTCGAGTTAAAGATCCACAAGGCAATCATCCGACCTACTCTGCTTTATGGACTCCTACGACACCTCTTCAAGACTACAGTGAAAAAGCTGCAGTTTCCAGAATTCCCTCCTTCAGTGAACAGTCGGAGGATCTTCACACCAGAGGGCCAGGAACAGTGCTATTCACTATAAGCTTCAGCTCCCCCTTTACTGAGGTTCATAGGCCGTAGGAACATCATGATCTTTGAAGGGCTTTGGCAACCAGCTATTCAGAGAGGTCACCCCTCTACCAAGACCTAGGAGGTGTCAATTAACTGTTACGTTGGTTGACGTCCTCGCCGAGGAAAGGACTTCGGGCTCTGCAGCCTGTAGTCATCTGAACCTCCTTCTCACCCCATTGGAGTGGTCCATCCCGTTCTCTGTACCCAATCCTGGGCCAATATTGTTACCCCCACTTTCAGCGGTCCCAGCCCTCTCCATTACCATGCCATGGCGGAAGCACACGCCAATGCACTCGAATGGATAAATATTAACTGTAACTGCTCAGGACTTGTGGAAAACGGTTTCAGTCAACGTTTAATTTTACTGGAACCTTTACAGAATATCGTCGAATGGGGTTAACACTCCGGGGCATCCAAAGATCTAGCTGAGAAACCATCACTTACAGATATTATTGGTCAGTCCTGCGTTAGTTACACCATCCTAGTTTACAACCATCTCAGTATTGTACTCATCTAATATATAGTCTGAGAATATTTCGATGGTCTCCTATTAATTCCTTTTTCCCAGAAACTTAAAATAGTCCAGGAAACTTCAAACCACGCAAATAAATACAACCCCTTCAAACAATCTCCTATCTCAACACCCTAACCTCCTGGTATACTGAATAAATAAGCAGTGTTAAAGATGTTTTAATACTGTATGTCTGAGATCCTCATGTAGAGAAGTAGAGAAGAGTAGTTTTGTAAATAAATATATTTTTTTACCTCCAAGACCGATGATGTGTCTATCGGAAGAAAAGCAAAATAATCCACTTACGTCCGAATGTTGGTCTTATTTATCTGGCATCTGGTGCTAGTACTGAATAAGGTACGCCCGAAAAGATGGTCATCTCGGAGATTTATTTTCTTTAATTCACATGCGTGATTTCGATTCGTAGGAACTACCTTTCCGTCGAAAGAACTATTAAAGTAAATGTTATGAAATAGATCAATGCATCTTTTTTTCAAACGAACGTATATAAATTTTCCCTTTAAATAAAACGAGTAAAATAATAAAAAATGTTGTTAACAGAACTTTTTATTCAATAGCAACTTCACCAGAATTTGGAAGAAAACTACAAAACATTTCATTATCTTTAAACAAATTAGTTTGATTGAGGGGATCTTAAAACATGTTTTCGTAGAAAACTCCAATTCAAAATTTTTCACGAACGTACATTTCCCCTAAAATATATATTTTATAATAGATGAGCCAAAGTAAAATGGCTTTTAAAAAAAAATTGCTGTATAGTATTTACAGTACTCATACTATCAAAGAATCAAAAATTGTTGATTTAATTCTTAATACCTAAATAGCAGAGCAGTTGCTCAATTAGACCAGACATAACTTAAAAAGTGGGTTACCAGGAAAGTTTTGATATTTTGCACTACCATGTTTTTTGATGACGCTGAACACAAATTTGATATTTGCCGAAAAATTTATCCTCGAAAACCAAAAAAATCCAAGAGAGCTCAACAAATTTATTTTTCAAGATTTATCTCCCAAGCATAAAATCCGTGTTATTTTCTTCCCTTTTTCGGAAAATTTACTTAATTAAACAATAGTAAAATAGATTTGTTTTTGTACCATATGTTTTTTTTCGTTAGTGCCGATCTTTAGTATTCTTGTTAATTTTAAACCAGTAGTATAAAAAAAAATAATTTCACATGATAAACACAGTAACACTATTAAATTACACTTATGGATACCGTCAAATATTACTTTGCACATTTTATTCATTTTTATATAAAACATCATTTCAGGGATTAGAAACGTATATAAGCAATAAACAACATTCTTATATTGATCAACACAGTTTTAATATTGTAAATAAGGTGGTGTTCACGAAGTTTATTTGTTACAGATAATCATATTAATTCTATCTGGTCATAGTTATAACAATGCATTTATTAAAAAATACACTGAAATAAGATTAAAACTATTACTTTTTTAAATACTGATATTTGATTAGTGGTGAGTACTTTCGTATTATTTATTATAAATTATTCTTTTATGTTTGATCTTTATTTTTGAGTACACAATTTCATAAACTATAGGGGTATTCATAACGATGTGTTAAATGTAAAATGTTTTTACTTTGTTATGTTAAATGTTATAAGCATAGGATTGTGAGCTGCCCTATTTAAAGTCATGTTAGATGTTAAATGTATAAGAGCTCCTAGCGGATTTTCTGAGCATCTTGTTTTATAACCTTTCCTTCCAAAACATCATATTATTCTTTAGTTCTATGTTTTGATTAAAGTAATTTATTACAACATGCCTAAACAGGAAGTTGTGTAAAAAGTGTCTTGTTGATTTTTTAAAGTGTGAGGAAGAGAATCATAATGAGCTAATTTACAACTGTCATTACATTAAAATTATTGTCATACATTGCTTTATTAGCTATAAAAACATCCAAAACAATACTGACATAGTCAAAACACAAACTACGAGCAAATAATATGTATAATACTAAATTTCTTGTTACTACAACAAACAAAATGATGAGCTCAGCTGGTCTATTGCGTGACGTCATTCTCCATTTAACAGACTTTCGACCATGTTATATGTTATATCGTTTTAACATGGTAAAAGAAGGAAATATTTCTCCATTTAACATGAGTTCTTCCATTTAACATGCTTTAACATGTTAAACTAAAGATCATGAATACCCAATTCCACAAGAGTTTTTATTGAATTATGCTTACACTAAGTATAATGTATTGCTGGCAATTAAATTTGCCAACTCAAAATTTTTTTTTAAATTTTATATATAAAGTTCAGGACCAGGTTTCCTCTGATAACTGATCCACAGCCTTACTTTATGTATAAGAAATGTAATAATACTGTTTACACTAGCAATAAAATAGACATTTCAATATAAGTTTACATCCTGATGAATTCATATGCTTTCTTATATAGTCCTTAAAATTGAGTTTTTTCATGAATAGTTATTGTTATTTATATTAGAGAGTTAACGCATGCTTATATTTCTATTTTATATTTGTATTCTTATTTTTATTATTATCAATTTTAGTTTTTACTTTTTTTAACTTGGTTTGATATGTGCAAATGGTATGATTATTATACTTATAGGCCTAAAACTTATTTCCTTTGGGTGTGGCAGAATCAGAGCATGTAATTACAATTACAAGCTACAAGTTATAACTACATTAGTTGAAATGTAGTTAAAACTATAACTGCTAATTTAATTAGTTATTGATAATGGGGAATTACATTTTCAACTAAATTAATAGTAATTGCAATTTCACAACTACAGTTAGTAGTTGATAAAATCAGTAACTGCAAAAACAACTACAGTTAGTAGTTGTAACTGTCGGAATTGCAGTTACTTGAGTAGTTACTTTAAAAAATTGTGAAAAAGAGTGAAGTAGTTGAGACTGATAAGAAATAGCTACCTGCAATGTTTTTATATTCAAAATTTTATTAAATTACATATACTACGTTATTATAAATTACGCGTAAGAAAAAAATAATTTTAATGCAAATAAATGAAAAATAATAAAAGAAAAAAAGTAAAAAAAAAACGAAAATAAATGTAAATCTCTCTTATTTTTTCTCAAATCGAATGAAATAAAATAATACTTAAAAATTTAAACAAATTAGCCTTTAAAATGACTTTTAATTATAAATTGCTGTCAGACAATCTATTTGATTTTGGGGCGTTCACCATCGAGGCAAAAGAAAATTGTCGCTCTATTGGAGCAGAGGATGGAAGGGGCGTTACTTAAAAAAAAAAAGTTTTTGAAGGCAGGGTTACCCTTTGAGGGGTTTAAGGCGATCAAAATATGTACATTCATTGCAACTTAAAATGCAGCTAATTGTTTATATATGGTTGTGACTATTTACTAATCCTAACTGTAGTTATTACTCAATAATTACGAACAGCTACTAAGTGTAATTATTTTTATTACTACTTTTTATTTAAACTAGTAGTTGGATTTATGACTACCAACTACAATTACTGTTACTGTAAAACCAATAAAATACAACTACATTTTTGTAACGGCAGTTTCAATTACATAACTGGTATTTATTAGGTGAAAAAGTAGATAGTTACGAAAGTATTTAATTACTGCCCAACTCTGGGAAGAATATATATGTATATATATATAAACTATGACCTTCAAAATCGTTTTCGCAATCCTTACACTTACAAATTGATGTTATATTACAATCATTAATTTTAATATTATTTATTGATTAATAAATTGTTGTATTTATTCAAGTTTTATTACAGTACAATCTCCACTACTACTGTATTTTACTCGTCTTTTAATCAATGCGGTGCAATCAAATCAATTTATGTCCTCATGGCTAATGATCAACAGTGTGATCAAGGCGGTGTTGATGCCTTCGACTACGGGATAAAGAAATATTAATTAAATATTTTTTATTTATTTATTGAACTCGTAATGATCCTATATTAAATATTACTAGGTAACATTATGTCTAGGTTTTATTTTAACAATAGGCATTAGGTGAGATTAGTGATATGGTAATGTGGAAGAAATGGTGGGGGTAGGGATAGCCAATATCTAACTGCTTGACCTTTCCTGCCTTGTCCTTATTATTGCTATTTGGTTCAGTCACCTTCACTCCAGCTAATAAACAGAGTGAAAGCTCCTTTATAAGATATACGTATATGCATGTATGTATTCCTATAGTTATTAATGCACATGGAAGAATTTTAAAAATTAAATTTATATTTCGGCCCATCTTGCCCTGGTTGAAAATTATACCAGGGCTTATAACTCTATAATAATATTATATATAATAATATGGAAGGACTATTTTTTCATGATATAGGCTTAATTAAGGAAGGTGCGTTTTTTTTTTTTTTTTTATTCTGGAACACTACTAATATTTTTCAATATGAGAACAATACTGTGTACCTCTCTCATATTATAATCATAATATTAAGGCTTTAAATTGTTTTTAAATATTTTTTTTATTTTTTTATTAATATTTTCAATTGTAAAAAAAATATGAACAACAAGTGAATTTGATGTTAGTTTAATTACATGATACAAACTGGTGGAGAATCTACCTATTGGTAGAAATCCAATAACATTTCTAAAGGAGATATCGAGGCCATCTTCTTTTCAGAGGCCTAGAAGGATTATCAGCTAGTAGGAGAAGCCAGGTTAGAAACAAGTGGGTTTGGATGGGTAGGATCATGGAAGGATTTGTATCTTGTTCTGGCCAAATCGGCAACATATGGAACATTGAGGTTCTCTTGAATGACTTGATTTGTGACTAGGTAGGGAGCATTATGAATTTTACAAAGGATTTTGGGTTGTAAGGATTGGATACGAGAGGAATTAGATGGTTTTAGTTGAGCCAAACTCAACTCCTTAAGTTCAAATAGGCCTTAGTCATATAAATGAGTCATTTATAATTAATTAGAGGTTTAGACTGCTTGTCAAGTAAGTGTAATAGCCGTCAGTTTCCTTTCTTTTCAGTGTTGTTTGAGAATTCCAAACAATTAAGTTTCTGTGGGGTATGTATAATTTACGATTTAATAATAGTTTCAATAATGTTACCCTGCGTTTACTAAGTGGTTTGGACTGTAATCATAACTATTAATGATTTTTATAACCGAATTATAGTTTATATTTTTAAAAATTTAATACAACACATTAACTGTGAGAAAAAGTACTATTTAAGTATGTTAATTAATGACTAATCAGTGGTGTAGCGTTGTGATGGGTGGCAAACCAAGAGGGCGGTAACATTTCACAATAAATAATAATATTTTGTAAAATCCAAAAAAATTTGATCCGTTTCATTTTTTATTTGTAACCTGTACAATACATAATAAATGATACTGTTATTGCTCAAAAGTTCTTTAGCTTTAATTTATATTTTAAATTAAAATACCTAAATTAGGGGGCGGAAAACTTTTTCACTGCCCCATTTGGCTGATTTCCACACTACGCTTATGAGAATAATGCAAATAAACAACACTCAATGTGGTCGTGAAGGACAAAAAAAAAAAAACAATTTTTTACCGGAAGGACAATTTCTGTTTTGGTGCCGGGAGGAAATAAACTTACACTTTTCTCATTTTATCCTTGATCGGTGATCGGGTTTTCTATTCATCGATCAACTTTAAAATTTGCATGTACGACTTGAATTATTTTTGTTTAACCTTCCGATGGTTCTAAATTTAAACTCATATTACTCGCATTACGATATCACGTAATAAGGTTGAATTAAATGGAATTTCACTGTATGGAATATACAGTAAGGGGAAATAAAATCGTGAAAAAATTAGAATTAGAGTTTTAAACTGAATATCCAAAGAACCAAGCCTCAAAAAAATTTTTTTTTAATATTTCTCTGAAGTAACTTTAATTTTGTTAATTTGAAATAATTAACAATCTCTTCATTGTTAGCAGTAATAAAAAACACTGTATAAAATATGCATTATTCAGAAATTTGATAATTGCCCAAAGGATGAAAATAAACGTTTTTGTGTTGTTTTTTTTTGGCCAAGACTCCCATTGGAGTCCTATACTATCTAACCATAGTTGGGGGTCAAAGTTTTTATTTTCTGGGACCGCCACTTAATGAAAAATGTCAACGCCCATGCCCCGATTCGAAACGGCACCGCCAATAGGCATCAAACCATGAATCATAGTTAATTATTTAACGTCTAAATGAAAATTCAGTAAGGAGAATTAATGTCATCATATATAATAAAGACAATATGCCTATCAAACACAAATACCTTTTTCTAATGAGGGCTGTTCCTTTTTATGCATAGTAAAAAGCATAGCATGAATATTTGTTAACAAATTATGTGATGTATCTATTGCTATAAGCCAATTACCTGCAGTAATGTTGCGATTGGTCCTATTAGTGTTTTTACTTCCCAGTTTCTGTCCATAATTAGAGTAAAATAAAGTGTAAATTATGGAAGTTACTGAAAAATCAAAACAAGATATATAACTTTAAGAATGTAGAGTATTCAGTGGCGCCAGGAATGATTCTGACTATCACATCTTTGTTGTATGAGTAAATGGAAGAATATCGGTAATTCGGAATCAACGATAAACAAGGCAAACAAAAGTAAATTTGGATTATGATTCCAAAATGGATTTCTGCAGAAATTTGAACTTAAGAATGTGAAACCTTGATTAAATTAGTGTAAATATTGAGTAACACTGAAAAATCCAAAGAAGTGGTTACCCTCCTAGAGGTTTTCAGAGAAACCAAGAAGCTTGTGCTCATTAATAAGCTCATAGGTTTGAGAACTAATAAACAAGGAATAATGAGGCCTACCGCTCGGAGAAGATGGAAAAAAATGAATTGGGAGGGGGTTCATTGGAAAGAATTAGAGAACATTAGAAGTTAGAAAATTCTTCCAAAACATTAATAGTGGTTGACATCCTTTAAGAGCTCGGACAAACGAATGTAAAGACAAAAATGTTAATCTAACCGCAAAATTATATTGTTGGAAGAGCACTTTCAAAAACACTTGGGCGCAGATGATGTTGAGAATGATAAGAAATTGGTGGGAATGCCGGAAGGGAGAACAGTACCTCCAGATTCTAGAATGCTATAATGCACTTAATAAACATCGGAGCACTAAAAATTTATTACCTTCCAGCTGAATGTATGGAAGTGAAGAATAGGCTGAATAAAACATGATGAACCATATAATGAACACATGGTAGGAAGAAAAAATGCGAAGATGCTGGTACAATACTGTTATATATCATATCCATGAGAAGGGAGATATCCTTAGGTACGACAGATATCGTGAGAAAGAGGGGGTACAATATAGATGAGCATCATCCTTTGTAGATTTTCAAAGAGCCAAAACTTATCTCATGCGAATGGCAGATGTTCGAGTACAAGAAGACGATTCAAACTATTTCAAATATCATATCAGGCAAAGAAATAGAAATTGATTGCTCTGTTTCTGTTCAACTTGACATTGGAATGTGCCGTACAGAAATCCGGTTTTCAAGTTGGAGGAATATTCATCAAACATCCTACATGGCCTAGAAACATGGCATTCATTGTTACGTGTGTTGAAATACTATGGTACAGGGAAGTACAAAAATGGTAAAACTCAGGTCAAATAAAATTAACATTCAGTTTAGGTTGGGTGCAGGCCAGCAACTTTCTGCCATACTTTGTATTGGTGCCCTCTCAGTGGCTTCTTGAAGTCAAGTACATCTGTTAACATACTGAACTGAACTGTAAAAATGTCAACTGTACATTTCATACATTGGTATCTGGGGGGGGGGACTAGTCCGGCGGCTACCAGAGTTTTCGCCGCGTTCTAACCAAGGAGGAAGTGTCAAGATTCATTTCTCGGGACAACCAATATTATAAATATAAATATTAACTGGGAGGGCGGGGGGATCGAACCAAGGACGTTCCAAATCGGGCGCTCTGGGACCCGCACGGCCGCTACGTCCCTAAAAACATACATTATACTTTTTTTTTTTTGTTTTTATAGAATATTTAAAACTCCTCTTCCTACAGGATTATTATAAAGTATAGGGAAACCTCGATCTACTGCTTTATATCTCAGCTAGCTGGTTCATCGACACCTCTTATATCCATTCTGCCTACTTTCATTTTCTGTATGCTTGGAGTAAACTACTTCTCCAGAAGCTTTTGATTCTCTTTCCACTTCTTTTTCCATCTAATGTGCCCTTATAATATCTCTTTAGTATCCTACTGTCTTCTATCCTCATTAGGTGGCAGAATAATTTCATTCTCTGAGATGTTCAGGTCTTTCCGTGTACTATGGACTTTGAAGCGATTGTAGAATACAAAACTTTCTAACAGTAGTTTCATGCATTCTGGGAATTCCTGGAATTCTGACAGCCTGACACTGTGACACTCTCTGCCCATCCAGCACAATACATTTTGACTTAATTGCTACACTTGTCACTGGACGCAACGTGTGAACACAACAGTTACGACTCGACTCATCCAAGAACACAGTATGATATGCTAGCTTCTTTTCTTTCGTATTAACAGTATTATTATTAATCAATATTACTTATCCTCGGTGATCACGTGAAGTTTCAATTTTACTTCTTTTTAAAATGCAAGTACCTTTTGTTTGTTTTAAATTAAATTTCTTTTCTTACCTGTCTATTTACTTGATAAGTGAATATTCTCGGTAACAGATCCCTAAACCTCAGTCATTACACTGAGAAAATAATACGGGACAGTATTACAAATATATTAGAAATAAGAATAATTCAACTTAAATTAAGAAGTATTATAAACCGCAATAAATATATTGTAACATACTTCTTGTAAATTTTAATATATCTATATTAGATTTTAATATACTTGAATTGCTGTCCTTGATTTTAATATGCAGTATTATAATCATTTGTCTCAATGTAACAGAGATATTTACAGCAATTCAAGAGTTTTTGAATTTTCTAGGATAATATTTAGTTGGATGTTTATTCTTTCAATAGTCATATATCTTTTCGTTCTAGTATGCCCATGAACATGAGTAGTAAACCGAAAAAAATCGAAAACTTATCACTTCAATGAAGAATGGGAACTCGATTATTTTTTTTAAATGGTGGATAATAAATTTGTTTAATATTCGCTGAAATGCACCTTACATAGTGTATAAACATAGTATGCATTTCACACCCCTGTTTCCCCCTTAGACTACGTACGTCTATGACAAGTCGACCGCTACAAATTTTTAAGATAAAAAATAAATCTTATATACAGAAAAGTACACTTGTATATTTAATCAAAAGTAAATTCTTATAGGATTCTTCTCATTCATATCCGTCTAATAATAAAAATACAATATTTACAGTGGGTTAGTTATATTATATTCTAAAGAGATTAGTTTCTGAAAAATAGTCAATTAATAAGAAATAATTCCAGTCCTGTAAAAAAAGAAAATTATTAAAAAGTTTAGGAACAATGGTTCGATTCAAAACAAACTTCTTCAGAACGGCCATAAGAATTTAGTGAAAGAGAACAAAGGAACATACACCGGATTATTGGAGGAGATCTCACTAAATCAACCGCCAGAACTGCTCAGAAACTGAAAAAATACGGTTCGAGTTTGACAACTAATTTCTTAATAAAGACTTGGTATTATGGTGAAATGCTATTTTATTCGGATGAAGTAAATTTAATATTTTCTGCTCTGATGGCCGCAAGTACGTTTGGTGAAAACTTAATACCGAGTTTCAGCCTGGTCATGTGATGCCCACTGTGAAACATGGAGGTGGAAGAGTCCAAGTTTGGGGTTGCATGTTGTGGAATGATAGGGGAAACATGACCACTGTTATTATGAATGTCGAAAAATAAGTTAGACTTTTTGAGGTATAATTTAAAAGGCACGGGTCAAAGATACATTTAATTGTACAGGAAATCATCAGAGAAGACTCCACAACAGTAATAAATTTGTGAAGTGTAAATTGTAATTGTGATTGTAAATTTCTCACTTTGTAATTTCTACTGTCTTTGTATGTCATGTATGTATGTAAATTTCTCACCTTGTAATTTCAACTATATCTGTATTTCTACTGTATGAACATGCCAATTGTAATCGAATTTGTAAATCAAGTGTAAATGGCCCGAGTGGTCGAAACACTTAAATAAATAAAAAAGATACATTTATCTTCCAACAAGTAAATATGGCTAACAAAACGAAAGAGTTGATGTACAGTGTGGCAATACTTTTTCGACCCTGAAAATTTACTTTTCGTATGAGTATTTCTAGTTTTTAAGGCCCAGTTATGAAGTAAATATTAATTCTGGAAAATATCTTAATCCTATTGAGATTTTAATAATAAGGGGAGGGTACGAATACTTTTTTTACTCGCTGTACACAATATAAGTAACTTTAAAAGGTACAAAGGCTAAACTTTTTTTTTTAATTTATTTTTGAATGTAATTTACAACTGTACAAATAATAAATACAATGAGTAAACATGTGGAATGTTTCATTTACACTTGAAAATCTTGGGAAGGAACCACCCGTTGGTGGTACTTCAGCCATCTTCTTTTCAGACGCCTCGGAGGATTATCAGGAATTGTTAAGGATGAGAGATTAAGAACTAATGGGTTAGGATGAATAAGGAGTTTGAAATGAAAAGACGCATACCTGTGTTGGGTCAAATCTGAAACGAATGGGATTTTAAGGTCTTTGTGGATGAGTTTTGGCTAAACTTTAAAACAAGAATGTAATGAGCATAATCTACATTCGAAAAAGTTTCAATTATAGAATATATCAACATAGAAATGATATAATAAATAAGGAGAAGGATCCCAATAAAACAGTACTAGTGCAGCATGCAGCTAAAAACCAACACAAATTTGATTTTGATAACACCATAATTTTACATAAAGAAAACAATATGTTCAAAAAGAAAAGTACTTGAGTCAATTTATATATCAGAGAATATCAATTTACAGTAAACAGATATAAGGAATTTGAACCAACTGAAATTTGAAAATTGATTTTTTTTTTCTAGATATTACAGTCTGCCACACAGTTGTGGGAAATAGGTAATAATGATGAATGATCTACATTCATACTAAAATAAAATTAAAATAAATAAATAAATGAAAAAAAAGCACATACAAGTAAATAAAATCTAAAATATATACAAATAGAAGGACAAAGAAAATTAACATAATCGAACTATGTGTATGAAAAAATAAATAAATAAAATAAAAAAATAAAATTATCTCTAGTCACATTCACACTCTTATATACAATATTTACACATCGACCTTAAGATCCCTGAGCCAACTCTATCGTGTAGGGGGGTAGAAGCAGAGCTCCAAAGATCCCAGCGCATCCCCCTCGCCACATCAATTGAGATTTTATGTAAAATAAATTTATGAAAAATTTTTGTTACTATTTACAATTCATTTTAATGGAATAAATAAAAATTTAGACCCAAAATGCAATTTGAAATAAATTAATAACAAGGCTGACCTGAGTGTATGAAGGTTAAAAATTGATTGTCTATATGATAGTTAATAGTGTAAGTTGATCTAAAATTAAAAGTTTTAAAAATTAATGAAGTGTGACTAAATAGGTAACTAGACATAAGCTTAGTAATAATTAAAATGATTCCCCATTAATTGCTTTTTCATAGGGTCGTTTGACTTGTAATTAATGACCTGGGCAGAATAGCCTGCAAAATATTTTTAAATTTGTATCTGTTGTGTAAATTTATATTTAAGGTATTATTATTATTAGGTATAAATTATTAATGATGTCGTTAAAATTGTTACGAATGAATGTATAATAAGCTGTTAATTGTTAGATTGTCTTTGAGGATGGCCGAAGCGGTCGAAACATTGGAATGTTGATATAATAGTGTTCAGACATAACATGGTACCATTTGATTTGCTAAAAAATATCTCAAGAAATTAAAAAGATTATATATAAACTAATTGAAGAAATTAATAATGAAACGTTGAGGAAAATAAGGCTACCTACGTTATCTAATATGCTTAGGCAACGGCAACTGAAAGAAAAAACAATGTAGGATTGCTGCCGAGATAAAACGAAACAATCAACTAGAACTCTTATAGTTCATGAAATAACACATCATAGCATACATTTTATTGGAGTATTAGAAAATGATTTATGATATGTTTATCGCTTCCATAAAAGTAAATATTACATTGTACCTTATCTATTTATAACTCGTTTTATTTATTTCGCTATAAATATTACATATGTATCTACCATGGTATACGTACCTAAATTAGTAAATTAGTAAAAACGTAGTAAATTTCCAAATTACTGTTACTAATTTTACTAAAACCTCGAATAAACTATAACAGGCGGATATTGTATTGCATCTTACCTATTTGGTCGTATTGAAATCTAAGTAGAATGATGAGGGGAGCGGTAGCAGCGTGGTAACGCGCCAGACTACCAATCTACAGGTTGTCGGATCGAATCCCGGTCCCACCCGGGATTTTTTTTTCAAGCACAAAATAATGTAAAACTCACTTAGGACGCACTCACAAAAAATAGGCGTGGGAGTGACGAACCCACCCTGCGAAAAAAAAAACCAAGAAACGGGTGAAATATTTCCTATTACTGGTCTCAGAAATAATGATATCCTCATCCTAATATTGGGAAATACATCGCGCGAGGACTTAGGCCTCCATGGTCTGTTGCCCATAGAATAATAATAACTTTTTTTTTTTATTAACCATTTTTATTTTTTTGTTATGATTAATAACTAAATTCACAAGTTTAATTGATTAGTTATTTCTCCCGTTATAATGTGCAACTACGTAACGGATAGATATAAAACATCAGGAGGATCCAACTTTATTTTATAGTATGAAATAATTGCTTGCCACCTGATTAGCATAGCCTAGTTAATTTTTAAACACGACACCATTGGAAAGGATATCTAATGATTAATTATACACAATTATATCTAGTATACTATAGTAAGGGGGGTCTATGGTATCTAGTTCTTGGTTTAAATATATAGTGAAAACCTCTTCGAAACTTTTAACCTCCATCCTGATATCCTTAATCCAACCCATCTTGAACATGTTGAAGCAGACATTACAATTCCACTCCAGATGACCCTTCCTCCTAAAGCCTTTCATCCCTCAGAAATAATGAACTCATCAGAAATCATCATCTATCTTGACAAGAGACTTACTTGGAATCCACATACAAGACTGAAACGACAAGGAACTGCTCGTGGATTTCGATTGCTACAACACCTACTTGACAAACGCTCTAAACTTCCCATTCACTACAAAAAATTATTATACACTACGATAATCAGACCAATTTGGACAAATCGAATTGAACTCTGAGACTCTAACAAACCATCAAATTCCTTCCGGATTCAATCCTTACAATCCAAAATCCTACGTGAAATCCTTGATGCTCCTTATTACGCTACAAATAAACTCATCCACAAACATCCCATTCGTTGCAGATTTGGCCCAAAAAAGATATGCGTCATTTCATTCCAAATTCCTTCCCCATCCTAACCCATTAGTACTTAATCTCTCATCCTTACAATCTCTCATAACTCTCCGAGATGTCTAAGAAGAAGATGGCCACGGGACCTTCTAATTTAAATTAAAGCTTGAAGTACCACCAACGGGAAGATTTTCAAGTGTAAATGAAACATTCCACATATTTACTTATTGCATTTATTATTTGTACAGTTGTAAATTACCAATAGTGATATATAATAGAAATAGAAATACAAAAATAAGTAATGGAATGCCGTTTCAGTATCACCTATTATTCGTAGAAACGCTGATACCCAGAAACATAGCAGTGAATGCAATGAGTTCAAATGTTAATGTTGGGGCAACAAAGCTTTTATACATAATATAATATTTTTATTTAAATATGCTATAGTAATTAAACTAAAACGTTTCAATAGAAAGTAATGATACTATTTAATTTGTTGTTACAGCAAATTTCAAGTTACTTAAGCTCCTTAATGCTGGATATCCCAAGTTATATTTCTCTAAATATTTTCAATTTCTTAATATTAACAATACCCTTTGTAATGGTTAATAGTTCCCTCGATCATTTAATGTTCAATTTATATTCAAAGCTATTGTTAAGATTGGCCATAAAAACTACGAACTTTGGCATACCACTACACAATAGTTTGTAAAGAGAAGTTATGTAAGTGTGGGTTTAAGGCCGAATTAGCTGGCATAAGCTGATAGGTCGCGTAAAATGAATTTGTCACTGCTGCAATCAAAATTATTATTTCTTCTTTATATTTAATGGACACCCATTTTTGTTTATTATTAATTTTCTTTTTTATTATTTTACAATCAGTTTTTCATTGCTTTCAGTGGCAAATCCATTGGAAACTTTTTCTTGTTTTTCAGGACCACCACCGGGAGCGTTGTAATTAAATTAAGGCAGGTTGTAAAATATAATTTTAAAAAATGTGAGTATTTTGAGCTCAAATTGTTTCGAAACACCTGATACTACTGAGTAGCCAGAGACATCGAACTTCAGTCAGTCAAAATCAGTTGTGCAGTACGTTCAAAATAATGCTACAGACCTACAGACGGAAATATTTAACTCATTTAATATAATTTTTTTCTTTTATATTTTGAGCTCAAATTATTTTAAAAGAATCAGGAAAGCTCATTAAGTAATTTGAGCGATCAAATTTGAAAATTCGAGCCGTTTTCTCAAATATAGTCACAAATCAACAAATGAGCAGGTTATTACCAAATGCTGTTCGTAAGCCTGGGAGTTGGAGCGTAAACTTTAACTGCCTTGTGACTGCAGCTACGAGAGTGCGAATCTGGGGTCGTCATTTATTTCTGTGACAGTCCTACGGAATGAGAGCTTGACCCCTCCCCCTCCCCTCACAATGGTTAGAATAGGTTGGTTACCTCTAGATAAACCCGCCATATATCAGATATGTTTAGGTAGAACGTCATAAAAAAAAGGAAGGTTATTGAGACATCACCTAACACAATACCATCCTATAATTAGGTAATGAATCGTACTTGATTCATCTTTTAATATTTCGTGGAAATATTCGTTGAATGTCATAAAATATGAAATACGTCAAAATAAATACTCACCATGAAATGAAAATAAAATAAAAATAAAAAAAAAAGAGAAAAATAATTTAGGATTATAGATTCTCAGGTAAGCATGAAAATATATTCTAACGTCTTAGATAGTTGTTACCAAATTTCCTTGTAATCTTCTGGCCAAAATCTACTTTGTTTCTATAGTTCAATAAATCAACTAAAAAAAAAATTAAAACAGAGTCACATTATTTTTATAAGTAATTATACAATAAGTACTAAATCACAAAACAATTATTTTGTTGGACTAACGCTTTCGTTTTGAGGCTTAAATATATGGCTGCTCTAACAATCGGAAGGAACTTTTTAGAGATTTTTTTGGGTTATATCCGTCGGGGAAAAACTAGCGAATCAAATGAAACGAGATGATTGTTCAGTTTGCCCTGGTTGTTTAGTTTGTCCGCGAAGATTTCCTTGAATAGCTTGTCCTAAAAAGATATGTTATTCTTTACTTTGAGCTTCCGCAAGTAAAATAATGTACCGCGACCGACGGTTTGATCTGAAAAACCAAAACTAATATGGCCATCATGATATTCTTTTGTTCTTGATCTAAGACTTGATTTCAATCCGATGACATACTGACCACCACGACTTTAACTGGCCGGTTAAACGAAGCGTGTCAAAAGTATTTGTTTATCAATCAAAATGCAGTTTGTTTGAATAAACAGAATATATGAAAAGTTATATTTTAATAAACTTACCTTGAGGTTAGCTATACATAGAATTGTAAGTTGTGAGAGATCACTGTCATCATTGGTACAAAATAAAATTTAACTTTGAATGTTTTAAGAGGTAATAAAGTAAATGTTTTCATGGGGTAAAATATGGTATCGTTGTTGATGTAGATGCGAAAAACAAAACCTCTGTTAATATAAACTGAGTATATGAATTTGAATGTTTCGTATTTTGACCAGGTTTGTTTTTTTGTTTTTGTTTAGTGGCGCTAAACTACGTTGGTCATCAACTCCATTTATATTTTATTTAATTTTTCTAATATTCGTTTAATTTTATTTATTTTTTAATTTGATTATTTATTTATTTTATTATTATTTTTTTTTTGTTTTCTTCCTTCCGATCAAGTTATATTTTTGTCTGTAAATTTTGTGATTTTAAAACTGAAACACCAATTTGATTGCTTTATCATCGTCTCCAAGGGTTTTTGAAATTTCTTGGTTTAGTCCTAAGCTATTGAGGTGTGGTGTGAAAATTTTGACCAGGTTTTAAGACAATTGGGAGTCACGCCTGGGTACCCTTAATGGGGCAAAATCTGACGCTCGAGCGTGATTCTGACCAAATCATCTCCTTGCACAACCGTTGGTCTAGTAACAGTAATCCCTTACTAAGTATTGAACCACTTACCCTTCATGGGTTGTAGTACAGGTATTCATTTTTTTTTTAAACCATTGGCTCCTCTGTACGGCCTGGTTTGATTCCAAACACTTGGACCACGCTCAATGCTTTTTTTAAATAATATAATTACTTTATTTACTGATAAGTATTATTACAATCTGCCACAAACTTGGGCAATGGGTAATATTTCTGATTGAACAAACTCATACCAAAAAATACAAAGAGAAAAAAAATAAATATAATACAGGATACCTGAGCCCACTCTATCCCTCACGTAAGGAGGTACTTCGTGATCTCAGCGCAGTCCTCTCACCGGCTCATTGATTATTAGCCAGTGGAGGCTGAATAAGTGCACTAAAACCGCAATCACACTACATGAGCAGAGTACCTGGCCATTGCCAGAACACTAATTATCGATTTTTATTTTACAAAAGGCCTCTTGGCCACTACCGTTTCAACCTTCGAGTTGGATTGTAAGGATGGGTGGAACTGGATTAGGATTGAAACCATTAATAATAAAACAGAAATTCGACTTAAAAGAACACTTTTTTATATTCTTTAACGTCACTTTGGCAATATATAATTCTGAAATACTTTACAGTCAACTACCCATTATTTCGTTTTTCTAGGATTGTATCCACAGGATTTATACAGGTCGAAAAATATAAAAAAAGAGAGAGAGAGATCAATAACTAAATCAATGTACAATCTTTATATTATGAAATTAGAGAGCAAGAATGTCTGTATATTGGCCTCATAACTCCTATGATAAGAGGTGTTAAGTCCCTCTGTTTTTGAATCGCTGAGCCTGGATATGTGGATGCACAAAGTATGTTGAAGTTGGCAAAGGCTATTGGCCTGCCAGTATATAGTGTATAGGGCGCTGCACAATAGACCTTGTAATAACCCCGTGCTATTATGAATAAAAAAAATATCAATTTTCAGTTTAAATTTCTTACAATGAAAACAAAGTTTTAATAGCTTTTGTGCTCCTAAATTAATCTCGAATATTTTGAAATATAGATTGCATTATTCCTTGTAAGCTATAATTCAGTTGCAAGCAAGAAGTAGCTCAATTTAGAAATAACTTAATCCTTAACTCTACATTTTCATGAAAAATATTGTCTGTTCGATTGTGTTGGACAATATTGGCTGCATTCATACTTGTAAACGTCTCTACTATACTACGATGTTTTTGAACAATACAAAGAAAAAATTGATAACAGGCTAAGAATCAAGTCCGGAGTACGTTATTTATTTTACTAAGAATTACATTTTTGATCCTCCTTTCTTGGTTTGTCATTTTTATTATTAAAAATTCAAATAGAAAATTTTCGTGCTTTGGGGTCGTGTAAATAAACATATATATTTTTTTTTTGATAGATTTTTTTATTGATAGATATTACAATCTGCCACACAGTTGTGGACAATAGGTAATATTGATGAATGATCTCATACATACTAAAATAAAAAAAAAAAAAAAATAAAAAAAAAAAAAAATAAAAAAAATAATAAAATAAATAAATAAATAAAAAAAAAATAAAAAAAATAAAAAAAAAATAAATAAATAAAAAACTCTCTTAAAATATACACAAACAAAAGAATAGACAAAATGAACATAATCAAACTCTCTGTATGAAAAATAAATAAATAAAATAACATAATGATAAAATAATATATACAATACTTACACAATCGACCTGAGGATCCCTGACCCCACTCCATCCCCCACGTGTGAGGGGTAGAGCAGAGCTCAAGAGATCCCAGCGCATCCCTCTCGCCGCATCACTGAATAAACATATTAAATATTACTTTTAAAATTAATTCCGTCCATATTCGGAATTTATTATTTAACGATAACGTTCTCATAATTGCAGAAAGCAGAAGAATTTCTACAAGCGTAATAGGAAGCTCTGAGCCGAAAGGAATGAATATCAACCCAAGCAAATCGGAGTACTTGGTGGTGCCTGAAAGGGGTGCTAAGGAGCAAGGAACTGTGATTTGTAAAAGCTTAAAAATTGAACTAATAATAATAATAACAGCTTCATTTACATTATTTAGAGTACTAAAAGCCTCACGCATGGAAGGTATAAGTCTAGCTTATAAAAAATTTACAAAATTTACCCTTCTTCATTGATTAAATTAATTTGAAATGAAATGATAATTTTCCTGTAATTAAATAATATATTTCTCGATAAATTGATTTCTTGATTATCAACTTTTAATTCTCCTTTCTATGAATTTGTCATTATCTTGGTTTTATCGATATTAATGCCCATCGTAACGGATTTACACTGCTCAACGATTTAGCTGACAATTTGTTAATAAATTAGTAACTGTTACAATTTGTTTCGTCACAGTTAATAAATTAGTAACACATAGTTTATTAGGCTATAAAATAAAATTGATCATGTCTAAGTACATGGTGGTGTCTAAAAGTGATTCTAAGGAACAAGGGAAAGTGATTTGTAAGCTTAAATATGGAACAACTCTATGCATATGAATTTGATGCATGAATTTGATTCCAAATCATAACCTATCCTACTCATCACTCTTATCTCAGTCCACCGGTGTTCCTCTAGGTAGTATCTTAGGTCCCATTCTTTACACGGTCTATACAGCTGATATCCCACCCTAACACAGTCCAAACAACGCTGATGACACATGTATACTGTCTGTAAGCAACGATCCGACTAATGCATCACAAAAATTACAGACACACATAACATCTATTGAAGAATGGTATCAAAACTGGAGAATCAAAATAAATCCTGACAAATCCCATTAAATCACCTTTACTCTCCGTCGTAAACCTCTGCCCTCTTGTCCTACAGTATCCTTCCTAAACACTCCACTAACGCCTGTTGAACAAATTCGATACTTAGGACTCCATCTTGACAAGAGACTTACTTGGAATCCACACACAAGACTGAAACGACAAGAAACTGCTCGTAGATTCCGATTGCTACAACACTTACTTGACAAACGCTCTAAACTTCCCATTCACTACAAAAAATTAGTATACACTACGATAATGAGACCAATTTGGACAAATGGAATAGAGCTCTGTGGCTCCACCTAACCATCAAATTCTTCCCACATCCAATCTTTACAATCCAAAACCCTACGTAAAATCCTTGATGCTCCTTATTACGTCACATATAAACTCATTCACAAAGACCTTAACATCCCATTCGTTGCAGATTTGACCCAAAACTGATATACGTATTTTCATTCCAAACTCCTTAACCATCCTAACCCATTAATTCTTAATCTTTCATCCTTAACAATCCCTGATAATCCTCCGAGACGTCTGAAAAGAA
>NW_027109632.1:368669-379620 GCF_000696795.3 Halyomorpha halys
ATATATACTTCGGCATTGGGAAAAAGTGCGTTTTTACTAGTGGATGTTATGTTTTTAAACAAACATGTCAATACTAACGAAAGTTCGTGTGCATATTACAGTTTTTCAAAAATAGGTTTGCTTCTTGAAATATTTTTTCTACACTTCTACGGCCACTTCCAATTTAATACTGGAAAAAATCGTTTTTTCACATTTTTAACAGAAAAAATGAGCTTTATTGTCCTGTGAGATAAGACTATTTTCCATTAAAAGTTTGCATAATGGAGTAACTTTTGTGTAAGTTTTATCGTCATATAAAGTCAGGGACTTTGTTGGAAATTGTAACCAAAATAAGGTAAGAATAATAATCAAATTAACCACGGTTATTCAAAACAACATTTTATCTTAGAAAAATGATTTTTTTTTTATTTATTTATTTATTGATATTTACAACTGTATAAACAATGCAACAAGCAAATTTGATCATAATGACATAATGATAATGATATGATACATCATGTAGAGAAACTACCCAGTAGTAGAAATCTAAAAACATTTTACAATATAAGGTCTCGAGGCCATCTTATTTTCAGGCGCCTCGGAGGATTGCCAGGAATGGAAGTTTATAATGGAAGGAATGGTATCGGTTTCGGGCTAGATCGGTTACATAAGGAACATTTAGGTCTTTATGGATGGTTTTATTAATAACAAAATAAGGAGCATTGAGGATTTTACGAAGGATTTTGGATTGTAAGGATTGGATACGAGAGGAATCCGAAGGTTCAGTGGAGCCCCAAAGCTCAACTCCGTATGTCCAGATGGGCCTTATTATTGTCATGTAGATCAGTCTTTTGTAATGAGTTGGAAGTTTAGACCATTTGTCTAGTAAGTGCTGTAATAGTCAGAATCTACGTGCAGTTTCCTGTCTTTTCAGTCTTGTGTTAGGATTCCAGGTTAGTCGTTTATCAAGGTGTAGTCCAAGATAACGAAGCTGTTCTACAGGGGTAAGAGCAACATTATTAAAGTATACTGTAGGACAGTCGGCAGGTTTACGACGAAAGGTGATTTGATGGGATTTGTTGGGATAAAATGATTTTAATGATGGAAAAAATATGATTTTTATTTTTACTGCTGAAAATGTTATTAAAAAAACAAATAAATAAATAATCCATTTTATTCAGCACCGTAAATAATACAGAAATTCATAAGAATTGTAAAAATTTTTAACAATTTCGAGCTGAAAAATGGCAGTTTCCCACCGCTCTGTCAAACTATTCTTTACTGATCTCTTGAATGATCGAAATTCTTTCTGAGGATTGTCGAATTGAACGAATATCTTATAAAATAGTTATTAGGTAGTTAGATGACTTTATCTTTAAGTTTAAAGTCACTTATTTAGAGAAATAGGATAGGAAAGAAAGTCCCTCGGATACGGCGAGGTGAGCAAGGAAGCAGGAACAGAGAAGCGAGGGCCAAGGAGAGCCGGCTCAGTCTACTCCCGAGCCTCGTACGCTCCGCACCTCCCAGGTCAGTCAGTCCATTCTGAATTTTATTCGTAATTCATTTTATTTTATTATTTATTTATATCACAATCCACATGTATAATAAATAATATATAATGAATATAGGTTTAGAGGTAATATCTGGGCACATAATACAATTTTCGAAATAATTTTACTGCAGGAATTTCGAACACGAAAAATGTGCTAAAACGAAAAATAATCCTGTTGTGATTTTTTTTGTTGACAAAATCGACTGCTAACTAAATAATGACAACACAAATATATTTTTTTTCGAAACGTTCTAAAAGATTATGTATTTTGATTTTCCATAGTATTTCTAAATCTTTCAATATTTAAAGATGTAGAATGGTAATAGAAAGAATAAATGGAAGATTTATTTATCACTCTTTTCTTATTTTTACCGCAGTCCTCTTTCTTATTTAAAATATAATATGATATACAATATTACAAAATTCTTTAAATATAATATATGATAATGCTTCTACGGAATTTTGACGTTTAAGTTTTTCCATAATAATTCCGTAGATTTTGTAAAAATAATAATATTATAAAAGTTTATATTTTTTCACTGTTTATCTTAATGGTTTTGGTTGGCCTATAAAAATGTATTTATATCCTAAATCAATAATAAATTGCATTAAAATTAATAATAATAAATTAGTTCAGCAATAAGTAGACAGAGCTCGGACGCCGGTAGGGGTTTTCTTAGGGGACAGTGCCACCACCAACTACAAAGCGTCAAAAGTTCCCGCCATTATTAATCGGTTTATTTTATATTAAAAATATTTTGGTTTCGCATGATTTGAATGAGGTTCGTTTAATAATCTCAGTGAGATTTTTTTTTATTAGTTCGAACTCGAATTTCATTTTTAAATTTTAATTTGAATAAATGCAATATAAACTATATAGAACATATAGACAAGGGGAAATATAAATGAATAATTATTTTAAAAGTTTAATTAAGTTTTGGATTAATATTAAGAGTATTTTTGTTAACTGATAAAATGCAGTCGTTATTCAATAAATATAATTAAAAATGTCCACATTTGCACCTCGTATGTTTTTATTATTTCATTAGTGACAAATTATTTTAATCCCTAGCTAACTATATTAATGTAAAAATTTCAATAATTTTAAAGTGAATAAAAATACGTTTAATGAATAAATAAGATGCTTACAGTAAATAACTATTTTATTATTAGCAGAAGTATGACCTTTCATAAGAACTTTTTTATTTTCATACTTTATTTGTTAATTCTTTTTTTTTTAATTTTGTATAATAATTATTTGTACTTATTTTTTTTTAAATAGTAGAGTCAGATTCTTAGTAGCCCCTGTATACTTCTAATTATTAGAGTTTTTATGCGGTCATGTTGCAAATATTCGGGGGAAAAATGCAAATACAAAAAAAATTGCAAATTTAATACGTAAACATAAATCTAATAATAAACTTTTTACACAATAATATACGCACATAAGTATACTTTACTTTGGAAAACGTCATAGCTATTTTTATGGATGGTTTGTTGACAATAACTAGTTTTCTGATAATGCCTATTGATCCATTTCTTTTTATCAGTTTATTGAAACTAATATATTCTAGAAATCCTGTAAATTATGGCTGATACTTAAAGAGTTTACAGTAGATATCAATAGTAATAAAACAGTTTATTTTCAGATTCCACAAAGCAAGATATTTATGTTTTATATTTCTATGATTTTTAAAGTTTTTTATTCAATGGTAAGTTATAACTGCAAAACTGTATGAGTCAGGTTATTGTAAATTGCAGCATTTAAAACTAGCAATTCGTTTATTATACCCACTATACATAATATATTTTCTCTTTTTTTTTTTTTTTATTAATAAAAAGTGTTATGCTAATTTGAAATTATTTTTGCTGAAATCATTAGTAATTTGAGGAGACAGTTTCGCATCACAAACTCGTTTTGCAAAACAAGAAGTTATTTTTAAAGTGTGAAATCTGTAGTCCAGTATGAGGCAGATAAAAAAGATTGCGAACAATTCATGCTATATAATTTTTTTTTTTAAACTTAATGATCTTTTACTGGAAGAGTCTCTGGAATTAAACTGAATTTAGTGAATGACACAATTCTTCCTTTTTCAACTGCAATATTTTTATCAGCAACCTGAAGATGGGGGATATTTCCCGAAACGTTGTTGTTGATTATATAAAATAAATTATTGCAGTTGAAAAAGGAAGAATTGTGTCATTCACCAAATTCAGTTTAATTTTTTTTTTTAATAATTTATTTATTGTTATTTACAACTATATACATATATACACATCAAGTAAATTTGCTGTAAGTGATATTATGACATGATACAAACATGTGGAGAATCTACCCATTGATAGAACTCCAAAAACATTTCTAAAGGAGAAGATCTCGAGGCCATCTTCTTTTCAGACGCCTAGGAGGATTATTAGGTAATGAAGGAGAAACCAGGTTAGAAACGAGTTGGTTTGGGTGGTTGGGAAGTTTATTATGGAAGGGTCGGTATCTGGTTCTGGCCAAATCGGCAACATAGGAGACATTGAGGTCCTGATGGATGATTTGATTTGTGACAAAGTAAGGAGCATTAAGGATTTTAAAAAGGATTTTGGACTGTAAGGATTGGATTCGAGAGGAATTAGATGGTTTAGTGGAGCCCCTGATTAATGGCCTGATAAATAGCTCAACTCCATATGTCCAGATAGATTTATAAATTACAAAAAAAAAAAATGGTGTTATTTATTCAAATGGCTTTAACAATGGATAGTTCTACTTTTTGTATTAGAAAATGTTTCTAGGTTACTATTCGGTAATTTAGAATTACTAAACTATGTAACATAACATATTTATTTTGGGTACAACAAATAAAATTCTCCTAGTCAATCCTTATGATACTGAAATCCAGAACTACCTAATTACCTGCCTTTTTTTTGTTTAGCAAAAAATATGGCATGCAAAAATAAAAATAAAACTTACATTTCCTGCTTTTCTGATTGTAACTCAAGAATAGTCCAAATGAACTGTTTTGTTGTTCTTGAGGTCTGCTGGGACATCCTGTGTATGAACAGGCCAAATAAAAATATTTCAAATCAAATTGTTGAGGTTAATAAATATAATCGTTAAAAGTTAAACAAAATTATGAATGAAAACATTTTTTAATATCTTTATCAAAGTATTATGTTCGATGAAGCAAAATATATTACCTTTAACTCAATACTAATCATGTGTTCTAGATGATTCTATTAAAAATTCAGTTTATTATAATCAGAAATGTATACATGTATGTATGAATATAAAAATAATTTATATACTGTTTAATGTAAAAAAAAATAATAATGTATTTTTCGTTGGCAAGAGATGTATAGGAAGTGGAAGAACGTTATAACTAGTTGCCCTTGGTACAAAAATTTATTTGATACCTACTCCACCCATTCATCACTTTATCTGTGGGTTGTTAGCCGTAGATATTGTTATTGTACATGTCTATGTATGTGAACGCAAGCGTAGAGATACTTAAAGCTGTACTATATACAAAATATATCCCTGTATCGATTCACATCCATAACCAAAAATTTTTGGCATTTCGATTTACCCTGGACCATAACTGTATCATGTGGTTTATCATAGAAATATATTGTATATTATACAAACTATCTAACTCTGGAATTTCCAAAGAACCTAATGAGGCAATTTTCTAAAATCATACGGCAAAATTGTTTTAGAAAATCAATTTACATCCGATAAATTGGATCTAATCCGGAATAAAATCCAGCTGAAGAGATTCTGACTCTTGAATAAATTAAAACATCAATTATGATGACGGATTCTTACTTAAAATTGAATTCTGAAACGATTTTGTTCCTTAGATTTGTTAGATTTTCCGCACAATTTACACCATTTCATTGCAAAATTCCGCGGCTACGTGCCTTTCGCAAAGAAAGGTTTGAACATTAATTATACCCAATAAAATGAATATTTTATTTATTGCATATACTTGTTCTGTACAGTTTGAATTATAGATTTATTGTTATGAATTATAGTTCTCCTTACTGTTTTTTAATTTATAAATAATGATTATTTTAATATGCACCTATTGCTGCGCAAACAGGTATGCGTCGATGGGAGTGCGCAGTCTGTTTCCTGGAATAATGTTGAAGAGCTAGTCACGATTTTTATTAGAATCTAAGATATTTTGTTTACAAGGAGGAAAGGCGTGAATTGTTTTCTTGCGATTTTACCCGCGTATTACATACATTTATCTCTAGAAAATTGGAAGGAAGTTTAAACTGATTTATTTGATTTTAGAGTCTATTAATATCATAATTTTTTAAAATTATTTTAATCAAACAAAAACAAACAAGTCAACGTCCTATAACTTTATTTACATATCTTCTTCTTGCCTTTTCCTGACCTCTACTTGACTTTTACATCATTTAACCATTTTTAGCTGAAAATATTTTCTAAATAATTATTATTATTTTTTTTAAATTAAAGCTTTATTTAATTTTTTATAAGCTTAAAATTAAAATAATTTTCATAATTTAACTAACCTATTCGTTTAGTATTACTGAAATGTTTCCCAGTATTTAATAATCTTTTTTCTTCTTTATTTTTTTTTTTATCCATCTTTTATTTATCTAGATCAAAATAAGTAATAAACATGCTTTGGGTTATAATGTTGAGATAATCTTACTAAACTGTTAAATATTTGTTATTATAATAAATAATATGGTATGTTAAAGTACTAGGGCCGGGAAGAAAAAAAACACTGTTACCTCATCCTAATTTTTGATTACTTTAATGAAAACTATGTATAATTACTAGTCAAAACTGATTAGTCTGCCAAGTATAGGTAGGGGTAGGTAAACGTTATTTCAGAAACCACAGGACGTACAGATGTCTTCCAGCACTCAAATTAAATCTAGTTAAATTGACTATAAAATATTTTATAACGTTTATCTTTGTAGGAGTAGCAGTTTTTATGATATTTGACAAAATAAACTCACAGAATGTTAATTTCTAGTTGTTCGTATAAAATGTTGGATTTTTGAGAAAATATATCTCGAGACCCATAAGATCCACATATGTCTGCCAGCACTCAAAATAAAGGAAATTTAACTTAAAATAAAGTAGTTTATAACACTTATCTTCGTTGGGGTAGTAGTTTTTATGATATTCACACATGAATATAAATTGATTTATAGTTGTTCTGACAAATGAAAATTTGTCAGAACAACTATAAATCAATTTATTTTAGCAAATTTCATGAAAACTACTACTCCTACGAAAATAAACGCCATAACTACTTTATAGCTCATAAAACTAGCTTTAATTTGAGTACTAATAGACGTCTGTATGTCAAATGGTTTTTGAGATATAGATTTTTCAAAATAAATTCACTAACTACTGTACGTTCCATACAACATTTGTATAAAATGTTGCTTTTAAAAAGCTGTATCTCGAGAACTATTGAACGTATATAGCTCTATTAGGGCTTACATTTTAGCAAATTTACTCTACTTTAAATAATGCTCTCTTAGATTTTCTATTGTTGTTGGTAGTTGTAAAGATAAAGAGCTCCGAATAAAAAATTAATTATTTTTAAGGTTTTGAAACAGCCGCTATTTTTTATTCACCCTGCCTATACTTGGCAGACTCATCAATTTGACTAGTAGTTATACATAGTTTTCAATTAAGTAATCTAAAATTGGCGTGAAATAGCTGTCTTTTTTCTTCTCTTGGACTCTTGTACTATTATGATAAACATAAAAAATTGAATTGATTGTGTTTTTAATGCTTTCAGTTTCTTCTTTATTATCTCTTCTTCGTTTTTATGTTTTGAAAAATTAATATAACATTAACTTACTTGTAATATGACCTTCAGCCAAAATATTTAAATATTTTTAGTATTACGATGTTATTTTACTTATGAAACTTGATATTGTTTTTTCAATACTCCTTTTAGTTTGCTTAACTTTTCTCAAAGGCAATTTAATTTGAATTGGATCAATAACAAACTATTATAATTGTTTAAACTGAATAAACTTGATCTAATTTTTTTTTATTAAAACAGCAATGATTAGTAGTTAAAATTTACCTGTAATAAAAAGCTGAATCATGATGAAATAAATTTTATTAATGACTTTTTGTCTTAATCACAACTTGTTTTTTTTTAATATATATATTAGTAGATTTAGCAATCTTCATTATCTGAAATGAAATTTTCAGCAACAGGTGCATATTAAAGTAATCTTTATTTATAAACTCAAAAAGCAGTCACGGAAACTGAAATTCAACCTATTTATAAATATATCTAATGCAAAATACAAATTGTAAACAATGCAATGTTATAAAGAGTAGCTTTATTGATTTATTAAGACTTCATAAATACAAACTTCAAATACTTATTTTAGGTTTAACTGGATGCGTCTACTGTCAGCAAAATGAGCTTTTTGATGACCTAGTTAGGCATCATTTTAGGATTTGGTCGGGAGGAACGAAAAATAGTTCTCAATTATTAATTTGACGACGTTTCAGTTCTCTTTGGAGGGCTTCATCGGGGCTAAAAAGGGTACAAAACAACTAAAAATATGTTGACAACGTAAGATAATAATTTAACAATAAAGTATAGTAAGGTGGGATTAAAAATTAATTAATAATTGAACAGATTTTTAGTTCTTTTGTATCTTCTTTATCCCTGATGAATTCCTGAAAAGTTGGACGAATGTCAGCAAATACATTGCTGAAAACTAGTATTTTTTCCTTTTTTGTCCCCCGACCATCTCCTTCATATTTAGTTACGGTCAATTATTTTTATAGACACTCGTAATATAGTTCCAACAATAAGATACCTTTCTAATGATTTGGATTCAAACAAGGATTGTACAAAAAGTTTTTTTATTTATTTATTGATATTTACAACTGTATAAAAAATACAACAAGTAAATTTGATCATAATGACATAATGATATGATACAGGATGTAGAGAAACTACCCAGTAGTAGAACAGTTTACAATATAAGGTCGCGAGGTCATCTTCTTTTCAGGCGCCTCGGAGGATTGCCAGGAATGGAAGAAGAAGCAAGCTTAGAAACTAGTGGGTTCGGGTGGTTAGGGAGTTTATTATGGAAGGAATAATATCGGGTTCGGGCTAGATCGGTTACATAAGGAACATTTAGGTCTTAATGGATGGTTTTATTTGTAACAAAATAAGGAACATTGAGGATTTTACGAAGGATTTTGGATTGTAAAGATTGGATACGATAGGACTTCGAAGGTTTAGTGGAGCCCCAAAGCTCAACTCCGTATGTCCAGATGGGCCTTATTATTGTCATGTAGATCAGTCTTTTGTAATTAGTGTACAAAAAGTTAAAATAACTTTAATGAAATAGATTCAAAAAAGAAAATTCTCATAATTTTACTGAAAAATCGTCATAAAAGGCTAAAACCTTATCGCATCAAGCTGAATGCCACGTCCAAGTGGATAATTTTTTTTTTAATATAATATAATGGATGAACTTACCTACCAAAGGCTGCCTTGACCGCTGAGATCTTTCCCAAAGAAATTAAGCACAATTGAACGATTAAAATGAGGGTAAATTCGAACTCAGTAGTTAATCTAAACTCTTAATTTTTATAAGTGGAGAAGATAGTGGGTATGATCAGAAAAAAACACAAATAAACGAATTATTTATTCGTGCCGACGTTTCGACCTGATTTTCAGGTCTTCTTCAGAGATTCTGACTAAACTCAGTTTAGAAATTCTGGCTAAACTCAGTTTATCTCTGACGAAGACCAAAAAATCAGGACGATTTTTGTTTGTGTTTTTTTGCTGGCCGCACCCCCGACCATTTTCTCCACTTATTAATCTACGGTCAACTATTTACACCTCCTTGTTTTTTGTAATTCAAATTTCAATTATTTACTTATAACGCTGGTGCATCTACCTTAATTTGACGAAGGCTTCCCATTTTTTTTTTTTAAGTTTCAAAAAACCACGTTTAAGTTGAGGCTTTTTTCTTTGTTAGTTCCAATTTATTAGCGATGGTACCATAAAGTTTTTCTCTTTTTATTTTAGGATATAGGTGTCCCAGTTCAATAATGTAATATCTCAAAAAAATGGTTGTTTTGTGATATGCAATCTTAACAACAAGGGTGAGATCTATACAGTTCAAAACTGTGATATCTCGAAATATATTTTTTACTTAGATATAATGACCTATGTTATAGTCTATATGACCTAACCCTTGTTGCCAAGATTACATGCAAATCTCAAAATAACCATTTTTTGAGATGTTACACTGTTGGACTGGTACAGTTCATGTGAGAGGTTACTTTTGATTGACAATAGGATAAATAAAAATGACCCCTAAGCACCCTTATAGAAAGAAAAAAAAAAGTATGTATAATAAAAAAAAAATTATATATTATATTCTATCACATACATTAACATACTAGCTCACAGAGAAATATTTATTATTACTATTTATTATTATCCAAGACCTATGTGATTAAAATATGGTTAAATAGGCGAAATTCAAAATAAGTATTCGATTTTTCTTATACTTTATATATAATTACTAAAGTCTCAAACTACATAGAATACTGTTATTTCTCTCAAAATACGTAAAACACTTTTTGTTAAATGTGTTTAGGTGTTTGATTTTTATTATACTTCAATATAATCACTAAAATTTCGAAATAATTTTTTTTTTTATGATCATTTTAGGTTTTATGTAACTTGGTTTATCAAAATTAATTAAATTTTTTAATTCGTGTCTTTAAGTGTGGCACTTCATAAAACATTTTTAAAAAAACTGGATTTTCTCTCTTCTGTCTGTACAAAAAAAATGTTTTGTTCTTTCTCCCTGATACATGAAGTCTTTAATTCGATTCTCAGAACTAAGATTTTTTTATTTTCGAGAACGGGGTCATTCCACGGTAACTTTTTGAAAAACGAAATAGCGAGGCCAAAATGGTGTTTCTGAAAACTCCTTTATCTTGGTTTTTGTTCCAATTTTTGACTTCCTATTCTCTTCACAATGCCAACTCAACTTAATATGTTGTTTCGCAAAGTAAAAATATATAATGAACAATTCACTCATATTGAAATCAGAAATTAGATGCTGCCATCTATCTGCAACCGTAGTTCAAACATAATATTTTCAAAAATTTTTAGAAACACCACTTAGGCATTACATCGATTATATGTTAAAACCTAATTACATTATTATAATAAGTTCTTATGATAGGCAGGGGTTATACCTTTGATTATTCTTTTCACCAGTACTCTTGACTATTGTATACCGTAAATTTCTTATCCTTCTAGAGTAGGATCTCGCGTTCAATGATAAATTTATCGATTATTAGGGTATGTAATACTCTCTCCGGCTAAATTCCAATTCAATATAATGTTCGAATCTAAGTATACATAATAT
>NW_027109632.1:386285-391934 GCF_000696795.3 Halyomorpha halys
TAAATAAATAAATTTAAAAAAAAATTACCAAAAAAAAATAACAAAAAAAACTCTGAAAATATATACAAACAAAAGAATAAACAAGATGAACATAATCAAACTATCTGTATGAAAAAAAAAAATAACATAATGATAAAATAATATATACAATATTTACACAATCGACCTGAGGATTCCTGAGCCCACTCAATCACGTGTGAAGGGTAGAGCAGAGCTCAAAAGATCCCAGCGCATCACTCTCGCCGCATCACTGGTAGTTCATGGTTATAGTATTGTAAATAGGAAGAGGGTATCTTTTACGCTATACCCCTCTCTCCCCATTATCATAATTATATCATAGTTAAAAAAAATAACCATACTGTTACATTAACCACATAAGGTCAACCAGGCCGATCTAGTAACAAAAAAATAAAATAAAAATATCCATCAGTACAAAAATACACTGAGATTTCTCATAATGGAAACCTCTGTATAACGAAAACCCTTTTTACCGATTTTTTTTAGTGCTTTATCATGGAACAGCTGCAATTGAGATGCGGACACCAACTTCATTTCTCATCGGAACTTTTCTCTCTGTATCGGACACAAGTCTTAAAATATCAAAGTACAAAAGTGACGATTCCAGAACTAACTTCATATGAATTAATATGATGATTCTAATATAAATAAATAGCTGACCAATGCAAAAGCTGCGATAAATCTAAAGTCAGAAATCATTATAGCATTTTAAAAAGAAAAAAAAATTAACACACCGTTAAAGAGACATTTCGAAAGCATTTCCGATGTAAGAATTATATATGTGTCCTTTTTTAACTACGGCTTCAGAGCTTAAAAATTACGATATGTAAATAATTCTATCATTTCATTTTGTGTTCATTATTATTATTTTATTTATTTCATTTTATTTATTTTTATTTTAGTATGTATGAGATCATTCATCACTATTACCTATTGCCCTCAACTGTGTGGCAGATTGTAATATCTATCAATAAATAATTCTATCAATATATTATTATTATAGTAACCTTTAATTAACGGACACCTCTGTATAGCACACAAGCATCTTCCCGTGAGTGTCCGTTGTATAGAGGTTTCACTGTATTATTGACAATAATATTCCTTCCTTATACCCGTTTACATTTATGTAACTAAACCAAGTAAGTTGGTTACGTATCGCAGTTTTATGTTAATCGGCTTCAGTTCTAGTAGTTCGAGTGTCCTACTTTTCACTAATTTCGGTCTTAATGAACAAATAAAAATTGAATAGACAGACAAACATAAGTTACGTGTATATGACGGAAAAATTAATAAGGATACAAAACTTAAGGGTACAGGGTCAGACTATAATTAATAATTCATGTGAAACTCCCTTACCAGTCTCGTTTAAATCAATAAACTACCAAAAAGTTTACCAACTTTTAGGATAACGTTTTATGACTTTAAAATTTATATGAGATTGATTAGTATCTCAATACCGAATCTAGATGACTTTAAAAACTCACTGATAAAAATCGGAAAAGTCAGTATCTCAAGGTCAAGTTGTTGATGTTGATTGTTGCCCAAAGGCGTAAAACCCTCTGGTCATCAGCGCCTATGGCATGATAAAAATAAAAAATAAAATTAAATAAAAAATATAAAAATAAAAAAAAAAAAAAATAAAAACCATAAAAAAATAAAAATCGAAGAGGAGTTATAATTTATAAAGAAGATCAAGTTCATATCTTCCAAATGATGAATGCCAATTATTACTATTTGTCAAAGTAATATCATTTAACCATATTCAATATTACAGAAGACATAGGCATTTGGGTGAACTAATTCCCACTAAGACGGGTTTTGATTTTTTTATTCATTGTTAATATTTTTTTGCCATAATGAAATTCTATAAAAATCTAAGCCTGCAGAATGTATTTTTTACCAATATATCGAATTTTTTTCTCACCCATAATCACAAAAAAAAATCTTTATAGTCATCCATTTAAAGAAAATATAACACAGAACAATATTGTGCTATTGGTTTAAAAAAATAAGATAAAATACCAAAGTGATGGCCGGAAAACAGAAAAGCGTAAATTTTCACTTAGTCCTCAATATATTTAAAATTATCTATAACACAATAAAAGTTAATAAATTCTTTTATGAAGATGGTTAGGAGTGCGGTCACAAGAAAATAAAATAGTTAATAACTATTTTTTTCCCAACGTTTCGCCCCACTTTGTAAAGCTTCATCAGGGCTACAACGATACAAAAAATAACTAAAAATATTTATGACATAATAGGATAAAATTTAAAAGGCAGGGTTCAAATCATATAAATATAAGTGAAAACAAAGTAATATGAAAATGAAAGAAAAGGGTACATAAAATAGTATAAATATATAATAGATAATGATAAAACTATAAAAAATTACACAAACTATTAGGTTTAAAATTCTTCATAATTTTTATTAATACGGCCAATTATTTATATATATAATTTAATAAAACCGTTATTGAACCAGTATCAATTTGCTAAAATTTGAGCCCTAGTAGAGCTTTGCGTTCAATAGTTCTCGAGATACATAGTAAGAGGAAAAATGGAATTTATTCATGCAAAATTTAACTGTCTCGCAAAATGGTCTGCATGTGTCCTTTGTATACGTGAACAACTTAGCTCAAAAAATAAAGAGTCAGCCGAAACTAAAAATACATATTTTTGGTTGATATTTACCTGGGGTTTTACAAAAACTTTTTCGATAAAATCGACCTTACTATCGATTTTACTATAGATAAAATTTATATAATCGATTTTTCACATTTTTTCTGATTTTCTCATAAATGAAACAAACGATTTTTATTAAACTCTATGTATCAATGTACAATTAAGTGATCTTTAATATTAGGTAGATGTTAGTCAGCTATTATTTTTATCTATTTATTTTATCTTTTTTATTTATTTATAACGTTGTATACAGTTAGGGGTGTCATTCGTACACCCCCCCTCCCATAATCAATTTTTAACTGTTCTTTAACCGTGTAAAGGCCCTCTCACAGGCAGATCTGGTATTAAATAAATTTAAAAAAAACTAATCAGAAATGAATCGAAAATTGTGATTGCAGCAAGAAAGTTTATCACAGATGTTAATAGAAACTGATAATCATTAATCAAGAAAATTACTTCTTGTAAATGGTTAATTTTTCTTTTTAATTTATATATAATCTTATCACTTCTTCGTGGCAGGTTTTATTGTTTAAATAAAATAAATTGTATTCAATTAAGTCTCAAGCACTATTTATTAATACTGTCAATGTCCAAAGTTTCGGGCAACCTAGGACAATATATTAAATAACAACTATTATTTTAAAATAATTTAAAAATTGTAAAATATTTGAAACTTAATTTGCTACAATTACTTTTTAATGTTTTTAAGATATTAAGTAAATTAATAATTTTATTATGTATTAAGAGCTCTCGCTCGATTAAAAGCGGTTCTTATAGGTACTGTAAAATAGAAGTATAGTAACTTAAAATTTAATTTAATGTTTAGTTTATAATAATTTTTTTTCAATTTCTTGAGACTGGTATTTATTTATTAAATAGATCAAATAATATCCTTGTTAAGTCAAAACACTCTTTAATGTATCAACAGTCCAACGTTTCGTCCAATTCGGTCATCCTCAAGGACAATCTTAAATATAAATTTACGCTTCACATCCAATTTTTATTTTTTTTAAAAATAATTTATTTATTGTTATTTACAACTGTATACAGATATATACAACAAGTAAATTTTCTGTAGGTGTAGTGACATGAAACAAACATGTGGAGAATCTACCCACTGATAGAACTCCAATAACATTTCTAGAGGAGAAGATCTCGAGGCCATCTTCTTTTCAGGCACCTCGGAGAATTGTCAGAAATGGAAGAGTATGCAAGATTAGAAACTAGGGGGTTAGAGTGGTTAGGGAGTTTATAATGGAAGGAGTGATATCTGGTTCGGGCTATACCGAAGAAAAATATATACACGAAAAGGTAAATTAAGGTAGAGTTAAAATTATCTAAATACTAGTGAAAAGAAAATTATACACAAATAGATAGAAAAGAAGAAATAAAATAGTAAGAAGATTAAGAATATAAAAAAAAACAACGCAAAATGAGAAAACAAAATAAACTACTACTATAATACCATTTTATTTTTTATTTTCTTTCATTAGTGTATAACTTTCTTTTTTCTAAAAATATATATATATTTTATCTTACTTTGACTTGTTTTTAGTTGTTCTTTTCTGTGATTATTATACTCTTATATTACTCCAGCTCTCCTACGTATCCAATCACTTTACTCTAATTTTTGATAAATGAAATTGAAAATATAGTTATTGACACAGTGTAAGCTAACAATTTTATCACTCAATTATACTCTAAAGAAGCTGAGGTATAAATTATTGTTTCCAGTTAGTATATCAAATTAAAAAATATCAAAGATAATTCAAACACCTGGGCAAAGTAACCCACTTTGACGGCATTATTAAGAAAAAAATATTAATTTTATAATTCTTCTTTCATCTTTGTCGAAAAATAGGGGTGGTTCAGATTACAGAAGGCCCTGATTAGTGAAAGTACATGTAAATATATTTTTTTCTTTATTTAGCCATGACTTTTCATGTTTAAATGAGCGAGGTACTTCCTCTGCCATAACTAGAACATGCACAAATATCTTTGTGTTCGTATTAAAAACGGAAGTGGTTTGCGAAAACTCTCGGAAGTGAGCCTACATAGGAAGCAGTCGCCCTTGGCCAATTACCTGATCGCTGCTCCACCCAGAATTTCAATTGTTCCACTGAACGACTAATAGACATCAATTATCAAATCATTTGAATCTATAAATTTCCTTTACAAGGAAACAGGTTTGTCTGCCAACTTACTCCATGAATCAAATACATAACGCCTACGTTAAACGTATACATAAATATACATAGAACATGGCAACGTCTCGGAAGCGGATGTGCATAGGAAGTCGCCCTTGTACTAAATACTTATCTCGTACCTGTTCTGCCCTGGACTTTCAATGCGGTGATCACCGCAGTCATTAACAGATTTAGATAAATTATCAATAATACATTATATATGTATCCTTTGATATAAATAAAACCTCATATTCATATGATATAGTGCAAACTTTTGGAACAAGGGAATATTTGTTTTAATCATCAGTTTATGTGCCAGACACAACTACTCTCATTCATAAAACAATGCTGATGTACGGTTGTGAACTGTGGGGAGTAGAAAAGGAAAATTGCAGGCATTCCAAAACAAGATCCTGAAAATCGAAGCGGATTCCTCCTGGTTTATACAAAATAGCCAATTTCATCGCGAATTACAAGATAATTTCAATAAAAAATTATTTACATAATTCCACTCCAATCTATCGACAGCTAAAGATGCAGTGGTTTACATTTTAGGTAACCCAACCTCACCGCGAAGACTGAAGCCCAGGATGATCCCAGACATCCTGTTATAAACTCCTTATTTATTTTTTATTTTTTGTTATCTTCTTCTCTTTCTCCAATTTTTTTTTTATTATTAATTTTGTAAATATAATTTGTTATTTTCTCTGTATTATTATTTTATTTTATAATCGATCTTTATTCTTTATAACTATAATAGTTC
>NW_027109632.1:396263-403953 GCF_000696795.3 Halyomorpha halys
AGGTAATGAAGGAGAAGCCAGGTTAGAAACAAGTGGATTTGGTTGGTTGAGAAGTTAATTATGGAAGGAACGGTATCTGGTTCTGGCCAAATCGGCACCATATGGAACATTGAGGTCCTGATGGATGACTTGATTTGTGACAAAGTAAGGAGCATTAAGGATTTTACGAAGGACTTTGGACTGTGAGGATTGGATTCGGAAGGAATTTGATGGTTTAGTGGAGCCCCAAAGCTCAACTCCGTATGTCCAGATAGGCCTTATAATAGTCATTTCATCCAAATTTAATTTTTTTTTTACAGGCTATTCTGTCAAGGTCATTAATTACAAGTCAAAATCACCCTATTTTTTCACAAATCCATTAATTTTTAAAAACTTTTAATTTAAGATTAACTACATTATCAACTATCGTAAATTAATGACCTGGACAGAATAGCCTGCAAGACATTTTTAAATTTGAATGTGAGGTATTTAAGATTGTCTTTGAGGATGGCCGAATTGGACGAAACGTTGGTCTGTTGATACGATAAAGAGTTTTGAGACTTAACAAGGATACTATTTGATTTATTTAATAATTAAATGTTTAGATTTGTTAGGAAATAATACGGATATCATTCGTTAACAAATCATAAGTGCATAGAAATATTGAATAGTCAATTTACTTCAAGGAGGATTTCTTGTTTTGTTTTATTTTTCTGGTGATTCAATTGTTCAGTTATGTGAATGGTAAGGTGACGACTGATTCAATGTACTAGGTCGTTCCTAAGGTCATTGTCATCTTTTGAGCTTGTCAATAGCCGACAGAACGCCACCGCGTCTCTGAGTGTCACCCGCGCTTTCGTCCTTTGAATAAAAACAATAACAAGGTACCTAATTATATTATCTCATTATATCTTCGTAGAGAAATAAAATAGAAGTATATCATTGAGGAAGGAAATAAAATACTCGACCTTTCATTCGCTCAGCATACGAATAGCTCTGCAAATTATGTAAATGCTTAATAAACTGTAGAAAAGAATGTAGACTTGTAGGAATATTTATAAACGTTATTAAAATACTTTCTTTAGAGTCTGTGAGGATCTTTTACTCACAGAAGTGCCAGTAGAAAAACTATTGCTAGCGAGATAATCTTACCAACAAACTACAAACGTCTGCTTCAAACAGCACTATTCAAATAAAATAGGGACTTATTTTTTCTACTATTTTTATCAAAACCCTGCTATAATATTTTTTTTTTTATTTAACATAAAATATTATTGGGTGTTTATAATATACATTTATAATTTTTAAATCATGAGAGATAGTTGACCGTAGATGACTTATACGAGAAGATGGTTGGGGGGGTGCGGTCAAATTAAAACACAAATAAGTTGAAGTAAATTATTTAATTGTGCCAACGTTTCGGCTAGATTTTCTAGCCTTCATCAGGGCTAAGAAGAGAACAAGATAACAACCAATGAATACAGAAAATAAAAACGGAAATTTTTTTCCCCAATTTTTTTTACAGCACCCCCCCAACCATCTTCGCCTCGTATATATAATTTTTAAATATACATTTAAAACCTAGTTTAATCCTCCTGTTAATCATCATTACTTAGTTTTTTTATTATTATTTTTACTAGAAGATACCTTATGATTAAATGATTTGTTAGAGGATTTAATCGTGTTGCCTTTTTATTATTTTTTTCACATTCAATCTTTCTAATTTTCATTTCAATCTTGTTGATGAACATTAATTGCTCTTCTTCTTATTTATCTTTGGTTAAGTTTTTTCTTTTTAATTTTATTTTATTGGAAGCTAGTTACTTTATCATATGGCAGATGGTTTTATTTAATTTATTAACTTTTTATCCTAGATTTAATACAAGTATTGTACCATCACATAAAATTCATAAAAACGTTGTACACATATAAACATTATTTTTTTATTTTTCTTAAATACTAGTATTCTCCATTTTACTTATCTCTTAGTGCATTTTACTGTGTGAGAAAACATTAGTTTTTCTATTACAACAAAAAAATATTTTTTATTACTGTCAGTGTTGAATTTTGCCTTTAATGTATTCAATCATCAGAAATTTGTAACTATTAGAACAAATGTTAAACAGTCAATATTACAGATCTTATTTCCATTTTTAATTGCAACTAGCTAATAAAAAAGAGTGATAAATTTTACCTGGCTACTCAATATATATTTCCTGTACATTAATTTGAGGACAGGGAATTAAAATATATATATATTCTTTCAACAGTATTTTTTAAAAATAAAACAACTCATTTTGAAAAAGAAATATATTTAGAATCAGGTTTGTTGTTATTTATTATGATGCTGTTATGAAGTGTAGTTCAACTGCGAAGATTTAAAAAAAAAATAATAAAAATAATTCCTCATTAGGTAATATTTTTTTATAAAAAATCAATAATAAAATTTTTTTCATTAAAAAAAAACCCACTTTCCTTTACCGAAAGACTATGTTTGTATTGTTGCTCGTAGAGGAAGTACATGGACATCTCTCTTCAGATATCTGATCAGTAAGCAGCCACCGTCAAAATTTCAATACAGTGTACTTACGATCAGTCACATATTTGAGAAATGCCATTTTTATTCTGCGAACTTGAGTAGATTGGGAGTAGGACCGAGTGAATCGGATGCTCTGAATGATGACCAGAAGAACGTGAAAATGGTCTTAGTTTTCTTAAAAAGGAATGGCCTTTTAAATAAGATTTAAACCAGAAAATCTGTTATACGTAATAAAAAATACCAACAGAAGTAATTATTTAAATTTTTTTTTCGAAATTATTTAAAGTGAAATAGAATTATAGAAATAGAATATAAAGCACGAAACATGGGCGTTGATGACCTCAGGGTTTTACGCCCTTAAGCCCCAGACAACAACAAGCAATATTACCTATTGCCCACAACTGTGTGGCAGATTGTAATATCTATCAATAAATAAATCTATCAAATAAAAAGACAACAACAACAACAACAACAACAACAACATGGGCATCTCTCTCTCTCCATATATATACCTGAGGTTTGTAAAATCTTGATATATATATTTTTAAAAAGGCTCTTCTGGACCGCTATATTTAAGACTTGAGTTTTGATTAATGAAGTTTCTTCTGGTAGTGAAGTCGACTTAGATATCTCTTCCGTTTTCCACTGCACTCAGTTCTCCGGGCAAACGGAACGGTATATCGAATGAACAAAGGACAAATGCGTTTTTCAATTCAATGTCCTCTAAGAATCAGTCATCTTTTCTGATTTTCAATATGATTACCTTTGTCCTTTACGTTTGTTCGACGTAAAATGAATTGGTGAAAAGACGTAAAAAATTTGTTGTACTAAATGGTAAATTGATTTTCCAAAAATATACAGATATTTTTTAATAAATGAGATGCACTTGGTCAGATAGTTATTATGTTTATGAAAAAGCCAAGTAAAATACAAATTTAAAACCGGTAGGTACAGCTATATTTTATAAAGTGATTAGCATATCATAGAAAATATAATTTTATCACAGTTTTATTCTACAGGGAATTTCAGCATTGTTTCTAAATTGAAAATATGAATTAAGAATCTCAGAAAAAAAAAAATTACCTATGAAGGTTCCTTGACGCTTTGTTTAGAAGACAGTCACATCTAATGAATTTTATCGTTATGAATTAGTTTGGTTATTATAAGTAAATTAATAAATGTATTACAAATAATTAATGAATGACAGATAAACGTAAGCATTCGTATTACATATTGTTTAAAGTGATTATCTTGAGCATTAAGACAAGACTCATCATCTACCTTCTAAGCCAGCAGCGGGCAAACGGCACTAGAAATGTATTAGTGTTTCACAACCATTCTTCTTCGTAAAGAATTAAGGTCATTGGCCGATTATGCTTAGAATTTATGTTAAATGTCTCTTCGAACAAAAAATCCAGAGTTGTCTGATCTGAGCTTGATAATAACAAACAGTGCCTTTCGGACAGTGCTGCTGTGGAAAAAATACCTTAATGTTCAACTTGTTAATGTTTAACATTGAACAACTTGTAATATGAAGGTAATGTTTACGTATCATTTATAAAGTAGCTGGACATACATATTAACATATTTATTATAACCTAAAGAATTCACAACAATGATAAACTGTAAACACGAATATCTCCTACACAAAGCGCTAACCATCATAACTTCATAGGAGATTTTTTTCTTGTTTTGGATTTCTTAATTTATATCTTCATTTATTACTGATAATCATGAAATACTCTGTGTATATATATTTATATCTTCATTATTTTCATTATTAATTACTTTAATGAAGTTTAGATAGTTAACCGTAGATTAATAATTAGAGAAGATGGTCGAAGGGTGCGGTCTGCAAAAAAGAACATAAATGAACAAAAAAATATATTTATTCATGCCGACGTTTCGAGCTGAGTTTTAGGTCTTCATCAGGCCTATAGAACAAAATGAGATAACAATCATTATTCAGAGAAACATAAAATTGAAAAGAAATAGTATACTTTTAAATTTGGAAATATACAAAATATTGAATTGAATAATACAAAATAGTTGATTAATAACCATGGAATTAGACTACTGTATAACCATAGAATCAGACTATTGTCTATAATAATTCAATTATATGTTTCTCTGAACGATGGTTGTTATTTCTTTTTGTTCTGTAGCCCTGATGAAGACCTGAAACATAGGTCGAAACGTCGGCATGAATAAATACTTTTTGTTTATTTATGTTTTACTTTACATTATTAAAACCTGTTTTCACGAATATATCTCCTGGCAGTATTCTTTACAAACTATATAAACAATTTCTTATTTTTTTTTTTTTTTTTTACTTAGGTTATTTTTTTCTTGAGGCTTAACAATATAATATTTGTTTTTTATTAACTCTTTTTTATTAACAATATAATATTTAATATCTACAATATTTAATAATTAAAAAAAAAAAAGGATTTTTAGAAACACATATTACTGTAAACAGTTTATGAACTAAGTGTTTTTTCATTCATGTTGAGGCAAAATTTATTATTTCCTTAACCAAATTGAAATCAAATTTTAAGTTAATTTAGTATTATTCTCAAGAAAAACACTACGTGAAGTTTTTAAAAGCCTCGAGCGAAAAAGATCTAAGTATAAAAACAATTGGGATTAAGAAAAAATTTAAATAATTTGTAAAGAATACTTCCAAAGCTTCATATATATTTATAAATGTACATATATTATTGAGGAATAATGACTGGAGTGAAGATTATGACCAACAGAAAGGGCGAAACGTTGAAAAAATGTGGAATATACTTAGAATTGTATATAGAATACAATTGTAATAAATGTTTATTATTATATATTTTATTAAAAGTATTAAAAAAGTACTGGTAGAATAGGTTTTTTTCCTTAATCGTTTTGATTTTTATTTAATAGTTAAAAATCAATTGTACTAAAAAAAAAAAAAAAAGAACAATTACAATAAATAAATAAATTAATTAAAGCAATAAGTCTTAGAAATTTATAAAGTGAACGTTACAATAGGTCTAATATCACCTTATTACAATCAAAAACGAATTTTAATAATTATTAATATAATTTAATAACTGACTTTATTTTTATATCGGTTGATATTGTATGAGCAACATCTATTTTTAAATCGATCGCCCCGATATAGTCGTAAAATCTCTTTTACTCTTATTGTTAGTTCAATATCATTGATTCTTGTTGTTGGTTTAACATCTTTAATCAATGCCAAAAACTATGAGATGATTTTTGTTAACAGTTTTGTAAGTTTCCAATATTTTTTTTAACATTTAAATAATGTGTTAAAATTCAGAATATATGTTTAAAAAATCTCAATTGCAATTAGTTTTATTTAATATAATTTATCGTAACAAGTTTTATTCCCGAAATCAAATATTATTACGGTTTATATAGCTGATATCTTTAGGGTGGGTTTGTAACCTTTTTAAATGTTCTACTAACACATGTTGATAAGATTCGCTACTTAGGACTCCATCTTGACAAGATACTTATTTGGAATCCCCATACAAGACTGAAACGATAAGAAAGTGCTCCTAGATTTAGATAAATACAACGCCCACTTGACAAACGCTCTTAACTTCCGACTCACTAGAAAAAATTATTATATACTATGATAATCAGACCACTTTGGACATATGGAATGGCTCAACGAAACCATCAAATTCCTCCCGTATCCAATCCTTGCAATCCAAAATCCTCCATAAAATCCTTGAAGCTCCTTATTACGTCACAAATAATCTCATCCACAAAGACCTTAACATCCCTTTCGTTGCAGATTTGGCCCGAAATAGATATGCGTCGTGTCATTCAAAACTCCTTACCCATCCTAACCTATTAGTTCTTAATCTCTCATTCTTAACAACCCCTGATAATCCTCCGAGGCATTTAAAAAGAAGATGGCTAAGGGACCTTCTAATTTAAATTAATGTTTGAAGTACCACCAATGGGTGGTTCCTTCCCAAGATTTTCAAGTGTTTGAAACATAGCACATATTTACTTATTGTATTTTTTTGTAAAATTACAACAAATAAATAAATAAAAAATATATTATTCCCGAAGAACAAAGCAAAATTCATTCATTATTAGGTTAACCTTTCGGTAGCATTTTTTTTTTTTTTTAGATCCAAATATCCGTACAGTAAAGTAGTTTAATTTTTAAATATTTTAAGTAATGTGTTGATTAAGTATAAATAAATATAAATAAGTAATATTTTAACTATATAAATTGTTGTGCTTTCTCATGGGTTTTGGTCGAGTTCGTAATCATTGAAAAGTTTAAAAATCATTTTTTAAATGTTTATTAATATTATAACATCGAGTGGTTCTGTAATATTGAATCAGATCGAGTTAAAATGGTTAATTAATAATAATAAATTAAAATTTCAATTAACTAATTAAAAATCCTTTAAAATGTGAGTGTATTAACTCTTTTATCTCTAATCTAAGTTAGATCATCATTATTTGCTTTCCTGCTCCTTTAATATTTATTTAATAAATGCACTTAAATGAAAATTTCAAAGCCCATTTTCATAAATATTGTCAGAACTTTTTGGGAATATGGAGTTGCACTTTGGAATTCCTGGAATGAATTTATAACATAATACTGGAAGAAAAATGTAGTGTTATTTAATTTAGTTTCGCTAGGATACACCATTTTGAAGTTTTTTAAGGTCATTAAATGTTTATGTTTTAAGATGGTTTACTACAGTACCCAGGGTAACCAGTAACCCAGATGGGTTACTACAGGCAATTAATGAATTTAAAAAAACTAACTTTACGAAAGTCTAAAATTTTCGAATTCATATTTTTAGACGTCATACATAAAGACCTTAATGTTCCCTATGTAACCGATCTAGCCCGAACCAGGTATCACTCCTACTATTTTATTTCTTCTTTTCAATCATTTGTGTATAATTTTCTTTCCATTAGTATTTAGATAATTTTAACTCTACCTTAATTTACCTTTTTGTGTATATATTTTTCTTCGATCTAGCCCGAACCAGATATCACTCCTTCCAGATATAAACTCCCTAACCACTCAAACCCCCTAGTTTCTAATCTTGCATACTCTTCCATTCCTGACAATCCTCCGAGGCGCCTGAAAAGAAGATGGCCACGAGACCAGCTAATGTAAAATGTCATTAG
>NW_027109632.1:404153-418711 GCF_000696795.3 Halyomorpha halys
TATATATATATTGTTAGACTTAATCCCTTTACATTGGATTGTAAATGTCAATAACTGAGTGTAAAAAAAACAGAACAGCCCACACTTTTTTTATAAATTGTAAATGAATACATCGGCATCCATTTCAAATGAAAAGTAATCAAACTGTTTTATTTGTCAACTTATTAGATATAATCGGATTAATAGTTTCCTTAATAATATGGTTATTTTATTTTAAAGAATCAAAACGAATTACGTAACTGCTACGTGTTATTTCTTTGTTTGATAATATCCTTCCTTTGCAATAAAAGAGGTTATAATTTTTTTACATTATTACTACTTGAAATCAGTAATAAAAAAAATTATATTATCTCCATAAAAATGCTCTTTGTTTACTGATACGTTTGTTTTCTTATTTGAAAATTACCTCTTGGTAAATATCCAGGAAACGACTTAGGTCTACTAAATATATCAGATGAAGGTAAGCTTTCCTATAACCACAGGTTTCCTGCTTCACCTTATACAGCAGAGAAAAAAAATAATTCGTGTTGTTATAAGATAAACAATTACAGAAAACATATTAATTTTTATGAGATTATCAAGTCAGGAATATTTCAATCCATTTTGTATTCGTTTCCACACGTCTGTTTGATATGATATGTGTTTTATTAAATGTTTTAACATATCTCACAAATATATAATTTCAATTGATTTTTTTACTTTCACTTACGGATACATGAAATATATAGTAAGGGCAGGTATAGCTATCCTGAATAAGTTAAGGCCCAATGATCTGTAGCAATAATATTTATTTTTATTTATTTATTGCTATTTACAACTCTACATTATAATACACTTAGTAAATTTGATCTCAGTTAAAATGGAGTGTTAATGGTGTGTAGACTACCTATTGGTAGCACTCTACTGACGTTACATTAGCAGGTTTCGTGGCCATCTACTTTTCAGGCGCCTCGGAGGATTGTCAGAAATGGAAGAGGAAGCAAGGTTAGAACTAGTGGGTTTGAGTGGTTAGGGAGTTTGTAAAGGAAGGAATGATATCTGGTTCGGGCTAGATCGGTTATATATGGAACATTAAGGTCTTAATGTATGATTTTCTTTGTGATAAAGCAAGGAGCATTAAGGATTTTGGATTGCAATGATTGGATACGAGAGAAATTCGTAGGTTCAGTGGAGCCCCAAAGCTCAACTCCGTATGTCCAGATTGGCCTGGTTACAATCATGTAGATCAGTCTTTTGTAATGAATTGGAAGTTGAGACCGTTTGTCCACCAAGTACTGTAATAGTCGAAATCGACGCGCAGTTTCCTGTCTTTTTAGTCTCGTGTGAGGATTTCAGGCTAGTCGTTTGTACAGATGTAGCCCAAGGTAGCGGTTCTGTTCGACAGGGGTAAGATCAACATTATTAAAGGAGACTTTATAGCAGTCGGTAGGTTTACGACGAAGGGTAAAGGTGATTTGGTGGGATTTGTCGGGATTTACTTTAATCCTCCAATTACGACACCATTCTTCGAGGGATTAGAGAGTTTGGGATGCAATCAAAGGGTTATTATTAACAGCGAACACACATGTCATCAGCATATGATATGAGGATAGTGTTAGGATTCGTTGGGATATCAGCTATATAGACAGTGTAGAGGATGGGACCGAGAATACTACCTTGAGGAACACCAGCGGACTGAGAATAGAGGGGTGAATAGGAACCATTATGATTTACTTGGAATAATCTATCGATGAGAACGGAACGGATGATGAGAAAGTAGGAATCTACGGAGTGTTGGTACACATACGAAGGATAATGTTATCTACAGGGTACCACCCTATTCTAACACCATGGTGGGAGGTCAAGTTTTCATTTCGTGGGGCCGCCCCAGAAATAAAAGTCGACCCCTGTCGACCGCTGCAGCTCCCACGTTTCAAAGACCTACGCCTCAACTTCCTGAGCTACAGACGGCCCAGTTATATGCACTGAACTCAAGACCATTCATGGGTTGTAGGGGTAACTTTTATTTATTCTTTCAGTTAGGCATCCATTACAAATTAACAATATTATACAGCGCATACAATGTCTCTGATGTGTTTTAATAAATGTTCGAGCATTTAATTTGTCTTTATATCCACAACCGATTTAAGGGTGTTGCGAAATATTGTTAGCCCAACAAGAGTGATGCGGAGAAGTTAGAAGTTAAAAGTTAGAGAACTGCTGTTCCAAAGATACTTTATCCCCCGTATAAGGGTACAGTCCAAAAGTTTTAAATTACAAATATAGCCTTTGCTATTTCGGAAATTAAGGCATTAATGACCCATACGTGGCTAGTGCCTTCAAATAATTAAATTTAAAAAAAATCCTTTAATTTTTTGAATATGAAATACTTAACCATCTCTCATTGTTCATAGTTGTAACAAATCGATAGATATAAACCGTGAGAGAATTTGATAAGACATATTAATTCCTAAAAGGGAATGGCGAATGACAAAAAACGCATAAACTGAATTTATAAATACATATTTTTAATTTTCCATACCTCTTAAGGCAATAATTAGGTGTGTTTTTTAATACTATTCTGTACATAATATTAATTTTTGCTCAAAGAATACTGGTCAATGAAAATTACATGGTGTGCTCACTTCACCAGATTTTTATTATTCAAGTTATGTGATAAATGATCATTAGTAGTTCATTTTAATTTAAATACATTACAATGTTTGATTATATTTATTGGTTATGGTAACTTACTCATTTAAACCTTATATCAATTGCATAAGAACGTAATTAAAATTTTTTAATGATATTCTTTTATTTATTGATAGATATTACAATCTGCCACACAGTTGTGGGCAATAGGTAATAGTGATGAATGATTTCATACATACTGAAATAAAATAAAATAAATTAATAAAAAAAAAAAAAACTCTCTTAAAATAAATACAAACAGAAGAGTAAACATAATCAAACTATCTGTATGAAAAATAAATAAATAAAATAATATAGTCTCTCGTCACATTTACACTCTAATGTAATTAAAATTAACTGACATTATTTTTTTTTAATTAACTAACAATATTTTTTTTTTATCAATAAACTCAAGTTTATCTGGTTAAGTAGTGGCTTAACCAGTGGTTCTCAACCTATAGACGTTTGCGGTCCAATAAGTCGGAAATTGAACCATGTGGATGCCTCTTACAACCTAGGGAAAAGGAAGCCCTCAAATATTTAAAAATTATCACCTATTTGAAGAGAATTAAAAAGAGAAGTTGTCAAATTATATGTAGACCAATGGATATAAAAGAATGTTTGGCCGTTCGTACCAACTTTGACTGGCAATTTATTTCTGTGGCGGTCCCACAAACGGGTTTCATAAAAAAAAGGTAGAAAAGAAGATAATATCTTCCAAGATGGCATACTCTGTACCTGGAAAATATAAGGTAAAACTTATCACATCTCAACCATAAACGAAGATATCTTCGAGGGTGTGAATTAATTAACTAAGTTTTTGCACGAAATGGAAATTTAGCTGACCTTGATATTTCTCCAGTGTGCAGATATTGTTGGAAGACACAAATGTCATCACCGACCTTTGGATCAGCTGAATCCTTGAAACAAAGGTCATGGACAAAGAAGATTTTAATTCCTGGCGAACCCTATTTTTTCTCATCTGTCCCTTTGTTGAAGTCCAGTTTGGAGATGTAGTGGGCTCTTGATAAGAAAGGTTCGAGTTGAATAAATGATCTGTGAACTTCCATCTTTCAGTAATTAATATTATAACTAATAGAATTTCTTATCATACATTTTCTTTTTTTTTTAAATATTTATTTATTGCTATTTACAATTATACATTATAATACATTTAGTAAATCTGATCTAAGTTAAATTGGAGTGGTACAGGCGTGTAGAGAAACTACCCATTGGTAGCACTCTAATGACATTTTACATTAGCTGGACTCGTGGCCATCTTCTTTTCAGGCGCCTCGGAGGATTGCCAGGAATGGAAGAGGATGTTAGGTTAGAAACTAGGGGGTTTGAGTGGTTAGAGAGTTTATAATGGAAGGAGTGATATCTGGTTCGGGCTAGATCGGTTACATAGGGAATATTAAGGTCTGTATGTATGATTTTATTTGTGACAAAATAAGGAGCATTGAGGATTTTACGAAGGATTTTGGATTGTAAGGATTGAATACGAGAGGAATGCGAAGGTTTAACATTCTCTTTAAATATGAAATTTTGCAATTTATTTTAAATAACTTTCTGTTAACTTGCAGGAATTCTACGAATGCTTCAAGAATGTATATTTTAATAACTGTGGGAGTGGGTAGCTCATTGGTGAGGCAATGGACTACTAACTCCAAGTACCCAGGTTCAAATTCGGCTGTGACAGATAATTATTATCTGTTATTTGTAACCGTTGATCCAGCCCGGTGAATTTGGGAGCCCTCCGGGGTTCACCCAGCCTTTCAAATTCAGCCTTTTGAGTGAAAAACTCGCTGTCGAGTGTGATTCTGACCATCTCCTGCACAACCGTTGGTCTAGTAACATTACTTCCTAACAAAGTAATGTACCCCTGACACATCATGGGTAATAGGGATATAGATTTACTAATTTTTTAAAAAATATTTTAATAAATAAAGATCTCCAAGGAAAAGTATGAGGACACTGGGCAGGAAGACGGGTATTTCAACACAATTGGACTAGTTGAATTTTTTGGCAATCGAAATCTTTATTGGTCGGTAGCATGACTTTTCTGTCAGGAAAACACGTGGACATCAGATTGAACAAATGTTGAAATTCTTTATTAAATGTAATAAAGAAACGATTACATTGCTAATAAATATAATAAAGTTCTACGAACCGTTGTGACACCCACCCTCCTACCCAGCGTCCGCGATTTATTATTTTTATTTAGGCTATATCACATCTATTTAGATAATATTATTTTTGCTAAATGAAGAAATTGTTAATTAATAAATTATTTTTGGTGTTTAATATATTTATTTTTTTAAAAACACACACCCTTTATATTGTTATCAGTAAGAAGTGGAGTAGCTCAATGGATAAGACAAAGGCACTTCGAAGCCTGGGTTCGAGTCTGGCTATAGTGAATAATAATTTATTTTTTTACTATCGGCAGTGAATATTACACACCTAGCCTTCATAAAGTGGGTAGCTCTCCGAGGGATGATTGAGATGAACCAGGTGATTGAGGGTAAATTTTGACCACATCACCTCTTGGTAAAATTGTTGGTCGAGAAATTATAATTCCTTACCAATTTCTAAACTCAAAAGCTCTAGATGGGTTTTAGTGGTACAGATTTTAAAGCACTAGTTATCTTTTTCACCTTGATATAACACAGATAACTAATCCTTTAAGACCTATGCCACTATAACCCATTAAGGATTTTAGGTTTACTAATTGGTAAGGAATTGTAGTTTCTTAACCATCGGTAATACTGAGAGGTGATGTAGTCAGCATTCAGAAAATTGAAAATAACGTTGATTAGAATTTATGAAGATGAATGCCATTCAACAGGCAAAAGCAACAGGCAATCAACTTGGAGAAAACAGATTCAATGCAATGAATTGTCTCGGATTGAGCCTCAGATTAATTAACTTAAAAAAATTATATATATAAAGTTAGGTATCGGCGAAAGCCAAATGTCCAAATAAAAAGAGAAGAAGGAATAAAATGTAACATGTGTGAACTGCTGTAACATACTGCTTTATTGGGTTCGGTACATCTCTTTATATACATTCGATCAGCTGATCTTCTCAGTCAGCTGACATCAAAGTAACAGCTGCCTAAGGCTGTAACTTATATATACCCATAGTTACCAAAATGTTTAAACAAATTGAAGACTGAAATAGTACTATTAAAAGTTCAAATAAAATAAATAACGGTGACTGAAAAATGTTTGTAACACACATATTTATTTTAATAGAATTTGAATTTTATGCATTTAATTTGAAGAAAAAAATGTTTAATCAAAAAAGTAAAAAAAAAAAAAAGTAGATTTTTTACAAACAAATCAAATGAAAAAATTATTTTGGCAAAAAATCAAAATACAAATTAATTCACGTTTCACTCGTCGCTGTCGACTTGTAGATTATTATTTATAGATATGCTTTATTTTTATTCAGATTTCTATTATCCCTTTTTAAAAAGTTATGGTCAAAATCTAGATTTTTCTATAAAGAACATATCCGCTGATTCAATGTTATTTGTTTTGGTGCTCGACATATCACCATATACTTAATAACTAAATATAAGAAATAGTATATTGTACAGATATGTCACTCTAGTATAATTAGTTCAAAAAAGTCTAACTAATAAAAAAAAATTGCAATCTTGCAACTTACTTAAAAAAAATTCCTGAACCGATTAAAAGATAGTGCCAAAGGGGAGAGAGAAATGCTAGTGGAGGCAGCTGATTTTGATGAATTTCATCGCAACATGAACATGAAAAAAACCCATAAAATCGTAACTCTTCAAGTTAGGGACGTGACGGCCGTGCGGTTTAGGCGCAGGTCCCAGTGCGCTCGGTTCGGAACGTTGTGGGTTCGATTCCCACATTCTTTCCCCCGGAACGTTCTGGGGCAGTTAACATTCATTTTTCGGCGGTCCCGAGGAAAGAATCTTGATACTCCCACCTTGGGTAGTACTCGGGCCGCCGCTTAGGCATCCGTCAGGGGTTGGCAAAAAGGACCACTTACCGGACTTGTTCCCCCCATCAAATACCAGTACCAGTAACTCGACATTTTTTAAAGCCTTAAACTGTTATCAAATACTGTTTTTAATGAAAAAAACTTCTTAGGTTTGTCTTTCTGCTTATTGATATGATTTAATGAAAACGATGATCTTACTTCATTCAAATTCACTCTCAAAATCGTACCAACTTTAAAATTAAAGTTCATCATGATACAACTTTTTAAAATAATTTCTTCTTGTACATTCGATGCTGACAACTATCGGTCTTCAAATAGATATAACATTTTTGAAAATAGAATATTTGAAATTTCATCTCCGAGCGTTTACGCCTATTCTTTGTAATCTTGAGGCAAGTTCACAATGAAGGACTATCAGAGGTGACCAACCCAAGGTATGTGTGTGACCAAATACTGGGTATATGATGTGTTAAATGTAAAAAGTTTTAACATGCTAAATGTCATTAGTATAGGATTGTGAGATGCTCAATTTAAGGTCCATGTTATGTGTCAATTGTAGAGGAGCTTCTAACGGATTTCCAGAATTTCATTATTGATACCCATTACTTTATTACAGTTCTAAGAATATACAAAACAGTGAACTACGAGCAACTAACCTATTACATAACAGACAAAATGGTATGGCCTATTTCGTGACGTCATTCTACATTTAGCAGACTTATTAACAATAGTTGTCTGCAGGATTAGAGTTGAGACTGATGAAACTCATGAAGTGTTTTTTAAGATTTATCTTTGGGTTCTAAAGGCGCTCTCAAGTATCCCGAGTTGAAGTGGCTCTATCCAACCTCCCGAAGGCAATATCACCTTGGTGTTTTCCTATTCCAAGTTCTTAAAATCAAAAAACCTACCTATATCCTTGATCTCCTCACTCTTCGTTCATCCATTCACTCATTAAACACTAGACCCCAACCGATTGATTTATATATGCCCTCCTCTAGAACCGCCTTCTTTAACGAATCCTTCGTCATACGTGCTACCTCCTTCTGGAATTCTCTTCCCAACTCCATTCGCCAGTCCTCATCCATTCTTTCCTTTAAACAACACCTATTCCTTCACTCATTTTATAACCAAACCTCCGCACATTTGTAATCAAATAAATAGGCATATATTGATTAACATTATAAACAATAGTTAAGCCAATATCCCGATGTAATTTCATCTTACTTTCTGGAAACTTGTAAATGCTTGCTAGACAAAAATCATAATGTATGAACCATGTATTTATTCTTAGGGGACATATGTCCCAGAATAAAATTATTTTTTCATTTCATTAACAGACTTTCAACCATGTTAATTGTGATATCGTTTCAAGATGCTAAAAGAAGGAAATATTTCTCCATTTAACACAATTTCTTCCATTTAACACACTTTAACATCTTAACATAAAGATCATGAATAATACCCCTTATGTGGTCATATGTGAGTCATAATAATTATACTTGGTCCAAAAAAGCCACTTATTTGACCTAACAAAACTATCCAATGCCTACAGTCGTTTGCTTTATTTAAAAAAAAAGTTTTGGAAATTTACAAAATATTATAATTATAAATTCTAGGGCTGCAAATGTCACTCTGATATCAGGGTGCTGAGGTCACTGAATCTGATAGATGTTTTTGTTTTGCTTTTCTATCGCCATGGCACCAAAGAAAACTAAAAAAGGAACAGGTTTCGCAGCCATTTGAGTTGAACTTTCAAAAGGTAGTGATCTTGATATTCTTAAAAAAAGTTTCATAATCTGGATTTATAAAATATGTGCACCTAATTTACATAGTTTAGGAAGTGGTTAAGTATATGTGTAAAATCCGGTTTCTCTCTGATTTTTATGGTTTGAATTGATTTTTCTGGTCCCGTGTTTGAGGTGTATGAATATCAATCTAAATCATGGAATATAAAAACAATCATCTCCTCTTAAACAAACCAAATTTTTGAGTTTTCTATTTTAAAAACTTCATTAAAAAATTCATTTTACGTGTTTCAGATTTTAAAAATAAAATTGACTTAGTATTCAATTTGTGAAAAACAATTTTGTTTGAAATAGCTGAATAATCTCGGAAAATATTCTGTTTTGGATCGATTTGATATTCCAGCTGGTAAAATAAAATTTACAAAAGTTATGATTCTTATAAGTTGTGGGAGTAATACTTATGAAATTGAAAAAAGAGAAAGACAGGCATGATAAGGGTTTTAGAAGATTTCTGAACAAACCTTAGGAGTTCATCAAAGCTTAGTCAATTATGTTTTAATAATTCACTTTTCATACGGACAACAACAGAAAGTAATATCTTTAGTTTAATTTCTTTGTGCAATCCCTTCCGTATTTCTCAAACAGATAGTGTCTGCTCTGTCCAAAATAAATTAAATAAATTAATGAAAGTATCACAAATCTTTTTTAATAATAAAGGAATTTAATTTTAAAGTTTTTATTTTAGAATGGACAATATTTACCAATTCCATGTATCTCACATTGGAATATGAGAGGCATCATTTCTGTGTCAATTCTGTATGAAATAGTCAATAAATCATTTAAAAACGATGGTCCATTAAACCTTGGGAGATTGGGGGATAATAAAAATTTAGCTTCCAGATTTTTTAGAAAAACCGAAGCAATCCCTTCCTCCATTTCAACCCTATTCAGTTCTGGCCGAAACCTTGAGTTAGGTGTACCACAGTAATGTCGAACAAAGTTTAATAGACAATTAAAAGTAATGTTTTCATTTAGTAACGTTTTAATTGTAATAGTTAATAATCTTGAATTTTACTATGAAATTGCAGTTTGATAATAATTATTTGAAGAAATTATTGGGTTTTTTTCATTGTAGGGTATGACTATCCAAACAATAAACGTTGCCTCAATATTGTTTTATTATTGACAGATCATCAAGATTCACAAAAATATAAATTATAAGATTTAATCACATATGAAAGGAGTGACGGTAGCAGCATGGTAACGCGCCTCTCTGCCAATCCAAAGCTTGTGAGGTCGAGTCCCCGGCCCGATCCGGGATTTTTTCTAGCATGTAATTATATATACTCACTCACTAAATACTCACTTACAGCCTCCCTCAGGTATTTGCGAGGCCCGTCAGCACTCACTAGGGTAGCACTCACAAAAAATGCGTGGGAGTGACGAACCCACTCTATGAAAAGTACGTCACGAAACGCGCGATACACCGCGCGAGGACTTGGATCTCCCGGTCTGTTGTGCCAATAATATTAATCACATATGAAAACGAATAATATATAGGTAATTCGAATAATGAATAAAAATATTCATTATACCCATAAATTATATAATGGTTAGTAATTAGCCTTAATTATAATTCTATATGAATTATTGCACATAGAAATATACCTACACTAATCACAAGCTATTACATATACTATCTACTTATTAAAATAACTTTGTTCATCCTGCTTCAGCTAAACTTTTCTTTGTTAATCATGATTCCGATCGAATCTTAAGTTTTAAAAGGCAGCCATTTACAAAAATAGGTTTTGAAAAAAATAGATCCAGAAAAAACTCTCTCAACACTGCAATTTAAATGCTTAAAAATTCAAAAGAATACAATAGTTTTCCTATAACATTTGAACACAAACTATTTCAAACATATTTGTAATTTGACGATTATTAGCGATAAGTTTTACTAGTGATTGTCTAAATTTTTTTCTATGAAATTATATTGTCCTTGGTGATACCTTGTAACGTCGAAAAAAACTTTATATAAAAAAAAAAAGTTACAAAAGTCGTTTTGTTATAAAAAGTTATATTGATACTACATAACGATGATTTAAACTACTGTCTCCACGAGTTAATTTATTATTACTTTTTAGTGCTCAAATCGTATTCATTTTTTTGAACCTAGAAGGTATTAAAAGTTAAGCGACGATATATTTTAGTTTTTATTAAGTTTATATTTCTATCTTAAATGATCAATGTGGAGGTATAATTATTATTAGGTCTTTTCTAGTCCTTATATAAATGATTCAATAACGAATGTTTTTCATCCGTTTTCTATCTTACTAAATAAGCAGTATTTGTGAATTTAAAAAATTATATTTATTGATTATTATATTAATGAATAATTAAATATTCATTATTCGTCACCTATATTATTAATTGTTTATGTTTTTGACAGAATTCCTCAATATTGAAGAACTAATAATATGACATTCATAGCCTAATACTCAATAATTCTCGATTGAGATTTTAGTCAGTTTATTACTCATAGATAAATTCTAAAACATTCAAATAAATATTTGAATTCTAATATATTCAATTTAGTTGTCAAATTTTAATATTGAATTCAAAACAAGGAATAAATATTTGCTTATATAATACATACTGACCCGGTAATGCATCCATATTGCTATAATTTAGCACATATAGAATTTCAATTTGACAAAATTGAAAGTTTGATATAAATAATAGTATTCAGTTAAAATTAAATATTCTTATAAATTTTATGTGTAGGTATTGCGTATGTCATATTATTTTTATGCCCTGGTTACAAAAATTTTAACTACGCTTTTATTCAAGTTCATTGCAATCTGAGTCGTATTTCACTAGGAGGGGATTTCGGGGTACTTCAAGTTATGGGACTCTTCAGATTAGAGTTAGTGAAAAACTCAAGTTATCAATAGATATAAACAGCATAATATAATGATTTTAACGCTCTTCAATATACAATGTTTTTGTATGTTTATTTGACAAATATACATAAAAATACCTTGATTTTCCCAAACTGGAATGTTGGATTCTAATGCTCAACTATTATGTTGGTATCACACGAAATCGTTTTTTTTTTTTTAATTTTCCCTAGCTTGGTCATTTCTGAAATACGGGAAGTGGCCAACCTATTATCACCATTAGGAGTATTCATGATATTTTGTTAAATGTAAAATGGTTTACCATGTTAAATGTTATAAGTATAGGATTGTGAGCAGCCCTATTTAAAGTCATGTTAAATGTTAAATGCATAAGAGCTCCTAACTGATTTTCTGAGCAACATTTTTTGTAACCTTTCCTTCCAAAACTTCATGTCGTTGTTTACTTATAAGTTTTAATTAAAGTTATTTACTACTTGCATAAATTGAGTGAAAACTGAAAGTTTGGGTACCGAGTGCCTTGTTATTATTATAACTTGTGAGGAAGAGAAGCAGGATGAGCTAATTGACAACTGCCATTACATTATTCTTATTATCATCCACTGCTTTATTAGTTTTTAAAACATCCGAAACAATATTAACACAATCAAAACAAAAACTGCGTGCAAGTAACCTAATACAACAAACAATACAGTGACGAGCTCAGCTGGTCTGTTGCGTAACGTTATTCTTCAATTAGCAGACCTAGTATCAGACTCTCAACCATGTTATATGTTATATCGTTTTAACATGCTAAAAGAAGGGAATATTTCTCCATTTAATATGTTAAACTAAAGATCATGAATACCCCTATTATTCCAAGTTTTCATTCTATGGGACCACCTCGAAAAGTCGATCCCCACCCAGGTCGTATTCGAACCGGTGCAGGCACGAGGTTGATAAGGTGACATTTTAACTCCCTGGACTGCAAACCGCCAAGTATATACTGAAAATATCTGATCCGTCAAAACGTTTTTGGTAAGTTATTTATTGCTAGGAGAGATTCCCTCAGGTTAGATAGAAATCTACTTTGGACATTTCTCGCTCCTACTGTATAAAATTTAATTCTTCTTAAGTTATGCCTAATTTATTTGAATCTACAAGACATGGGCAAGAAAATCAAAAAATGAAATTGAATAATTTGGGAAAACTGGAAGTTGGTATCTTCGGTTCCAGAAAATCTTTTATTTCTTATGTAATTATCAAAATACAACTACCCTCATCGTATCAAAACCCTTTTTACTATCTCTTTCTTATTACCATTCGACAACAATTCATAGCTTTGTCAAAAAGCTTGGACCAGCTACCTTCGATCAACAACTAACATGGAGACCAAAATATCCAGAAAATCTTTAAAAATCAGTTATTTATGTCTTCCTTTACTAACCCCTATTTTGATTACTAACTGATGAACTTGAAGAAAATTAAAACTTCCTACGAACTGCTTTATTCGATATATTTTTGGGGTCCCCGCAGGCATACATAATTTCTAATTTCTAAGAAATAATAATCCTTTTCGTATCACAGAACTTACCATACGTTCCTCTATCCACCCCCTGAACACCAGAACCCAACGAAACAATATTTGTACCCCATCAGATATAGTACAAGAGCCGGACAGAAAAAAAGGCAGTTATCTCACACCAATTTTTTATTAATTTAATGAAAACTATGTATAATTACTAGTCAAAACTGATAAGTCTGCCAAGTATATGTAGGAGAAATAAAAAATGGCGGCTGTTTCAAAGCCTTAATTTTTCATTCGGAGCTCCATATCTTAAAAACTACCAACAACACTAGAAAATCTGAAAGAACATTATTTAAAGAAGAGTAAATTTTCTGAAATACGAGCCATAATAGAGCTATTTACGCCGAATAGTTCTCGAGATATAGCCTTTTTAAAAAGCAACATTTCATAAAAAATGTACTGAAATAATATTAGTTAGTGAATCTATTTTGGGAAATATATATCTCAATAACCATGCGATGCACAAATGTCTATTAGCACTCAAATTAAATCTGCATAATTGTACTATAAAGTAGTTTATGATTTTTACCTTCATAGAAATAGTAGTTTTAATGATATTTATGTAAAACTTTATTTCAGAAACCATTGGATGTATAAATGTCTGCCAGCATTCAAATTAAAGCTAGTTAAATTTACTATAAAATAGTTTATAACGTTTATTTTTGTAGGAGTAGCAGTGTTTATGATATTTGACAAAATAAACTCACAAAACGTTAATTTCTAGTTGTTCGTATAAACTGTAAGATTTTTGAAAAAAATATATCTCTAGCCCCATAAGACGTACATATGCCTGCCAACGCTCAAAATAAACGAAATTTAACTTACTATAAAGTAGTTTATGACACTTATCTTCGATGGGATAGTAGTTTTTTATAATATTCACATATGAATATAAATTTGTCCGAACAACTATAAATCAATTTATTTTAGCAAATTTCATGAAAACTACTACTCCTAAGAAAATAAACGTCATTAACTACTTTATAGCCCATTAAACTAGCTTTAATTAGAGTGCTAATAGACATCTGTACGTCAAATGGTTTTTGAGATATCGATCTTTCAAAATAAATTCACTAACTACTGATCTTACAGTACGTTCCGTACATTTTTATGAAATGTTGCTTTTTAAAAAGCTATACCTCGAGAACTATTGAACGTAAATATCTCTATTAGGGCTTACATTTTAGCAAATTTACTCTACTTTAAATGATGATCTCTTAGAGTTTCTATTGTTGTTGATAGTTATAAAGATATAGAGCTCCGAATAAAAAATTAATTATTTTTAACGTTTTGAAACAGCCGCCATTTTTTATTTCCTCTACCTATACTTGGCTGATTCATCAATTTTGACTAGTAATTATATCTAGTTTTTAATTAAGTAATCTAAATTTGGGGTGAAATAACTGCGTTTTTTCTCCTCTTGGACTCTTATACTAATAGAACTGCTTTCTTTGACAAATCCTGTCTTGTCCGTTTCTCTGCTTTTTTGGAATTTCTTACCTATTTTCATCCATAATTTTTCTTCCCTAACCTCCTTAAGTCTTTATCTTCTGATGATATAGTTTAAAAATAGATATAATTTATATACCTAGGCTTTATGCTTGACCACAAGTGAAGTTTACGTTCTCTGTTTAAGAGGAGATTTCTTTTATTTTTAGGGGACCTGGTCTC
>NW_027109632.1:418791-427459 GCF_000696795.3 Halyomorpha halys
TTTGATTTTTCGTAAACAATATTAAAATACTTGATTGAAGCAGTAGAAGGAATGAAAATTTTAGCCAGTGCAGATCAAACGCTGAGATTTCCTAATACAGGAATGGTCCAGAGAAAGGACAGGTTTGCCTTAACTGTCTGGTTCTTGTTACATAAAACGCCTAGCTTACAGTCCCTTCTATCGCTGGTATTAACTTAATCCGAAATGGTTCCTATTATCATTTTCTTTTTTTGTTTTATATTAAGTGGTTGCTGTAGTTATTTATTTATTTTTTTTTTTTGAAGTAGTTTCAGGAATAAATAAAAAAAAATCCTCATTATGTCGAAAGATCTTAAAACAAAAAAGCGATTTATGGGTGGTCTATTTATTTTCCGTGGCCAAAGTTTTGTAATATTCTATAAATTGGAAAGATACAATTCTTAATTTTTCTTTTTCTTCGTGTAGTACTATAGCACATCAGCGCTTATAACCTAATGCCATATTGTTTTTTAAAAAAATCTAGTCATAAAAAACCTGATTGAAAAATATATTTTTATATCTAAATTAAAAGATAATTAATTTGACAACGTGATTAATTAAGTCTCTTTCTTGGCATATAATTTGTAAACGGTGTATCCTGTCGAACAAGTTATCAGCATTGGATTATGGGTTGAATGAAGAACACAATAGTTCGTTAATCGTCGTTAAGCCCAAACGAATTTTCTTTTAAATCAATTATGTAAATATTTTTAATATTTATTTTTACATATATTTGTTATTTATTTTTTTCATGAATATTTACATATCTATCACTACTTTTATCAATAATATGACATATATATTACGAATTTATATTCTATTTATTTAAATTGAATATTAGTTGTGTTTTGTATTTTAGATGTGTTTTATTAGTGTTAAAGAGGGGAATAAAAAGGGAAAAAGAGGAAAGTGACATTGGGTTAGAAGAGAAAATATGAAAAAAAAAAAAGAAAAGAAAAGAAAATGAAGAAAGATAAAAGAAGATGGATTAACAAAAAAAAAATAATAAAGTATAGAAAGAAGAAAAAAAAATCATGAGAAAGAATAAAAAGATAAAAGAACCAAAGCGATGAAACCAAAAAAGAATTATATTCCATTATTATATATTGCTTACTTGCTATGCCTATATATTGTAAGATTAAAAAAAAATTTCTGATTAGATTTTAATAAGCATGTGTAGCTAGCACATCTTTGTTGTTTTTTGTTTTTTTAATAATTTATTTATTGTTATTTACAACTGTATACACATATATACAACAAGTAAATTTGCTGTAGGTGACATAGTGACATGATAAAAACATGTGGAGAATCTACCCACTGATAGAACTCCAATAACATTTCTAGAGGAGAAGATCTCGAGGCCATCTTCTTTTCAGACGCCTAGGAGGGTTATTAGGTAATGAAGGAGAAGCCAGGTTAGAAACAAGTGGATTTGGGTGGTTGAGAAGTTAATTATGGAAGGAACGGTATCTGGTTCTGGCCAAATCGGCAACATATGGAACATTGAGGTCCTGATGGATGACTTGATTTGTGACAAAGTAAGGAGCATTAAGGATTTTACGAAGGATTTTGAACTGTAAGGATTGGATTCTGGAGGAATTTGATGGTTTAGTGGAGTCCCAAAGCTCAACTCCGTATGTCCAGATAGGCCTTATAATAGTCATGTAGATCAGTCTTTTGTGATGGATTGGTAATTTAGACCGTTTGTGCAGTAAATGTTGCAATAGTCTTGTTGTTTTTAAATGAAGTTTTTCTCTATCTCTAGTCAAAACCTGAGACAACACTATACACATGTACATACTATATATGAGAGTCTACACTTAATGTATGACGCATTTCTAAATTTTGGATTTTTTTTCACCTTTAACTCCAATAAAAGGGATACATCATAACAATTAAAAGGATTGTAATTCTGTGTTAAATAATTGCCAAAGCTTAATTAATTTTGACAAGCGGCATGGTCATTAATAACCTGCTGGCGTAGGGAAGAACGCTTCAGACCAACTCCAATACCTAAGAAACTACCAGAGCAGCTGGTAAAAATCTTTATCATTTGACTAAATTATAAAATTATGATAATCATTCGACACAGAAATATGTTCTCTAATTTGCTAAGCTCTATTTCGCTAGTATGCAACGCTTAGGAGATATTGGCGTAAATAAAATCTATAATTACGCGATTCTTTACTTTATCAAACTTATGAGCTTCTCAACAATGATTTAGGGACCACCAGAAATATTTTCAGCGTAAAAAGTGATAGAAACTTTTTATTTTATTTTAATTTATTGAGATTTATTAAATGTACATGTGTATATAAATATATATATATTTATACAACAAGTAAATTTGATGTTAGTTATATAATGACATGATACAGCCATGTACGGAATCTACTCAATGATGGAACTCCAATAATATTTCTAGAGGAGATCTCGAGGCCATCTTCTTTTCAGACGTCTAGGAGGATAGTAAGGTAATTAAGGAGAAGCTAGGTTAGGAACAAGTGGGTTTGGGTAGTAAAGAAGTTTATCATGGAAAGATTGGTATTTGGTTTTGGCCAAATCGGCAGTACATGAAACATTAAGGACATGATGGATGACTTAATTTATGACAAAGTTGGGAGATATTAAGGATTTAGGATTGTAGGATTAGATACGAGAGGAATTCGATAGCTTAGTGGAGCCCCAAAGCGGAGTATGTCTAGAGAGGCATCATTATTGTCGTATAGTGAGTATTTTGTAATTAGTTGGAAGTTTAGACCGTTTGTCTAGTAAGTGTTGTCTAGAACAGTTTCCTGTATTTTTAATCTTAAGTAGATAAGTCCTTCAACTTACTTTTAAAATTATTTGCTGATGTATGTTTTAAGCCAAAGCCAGCTAAAGCCCAGGAGCCCGATGCACGTACGACTGTCTAAGCAGCTTAATACTATTTGTTTTTACTATATATTACTATATTACCTTTTACTATAACGCAATGACATTACAGCTAAGTCTTGTTTTCGAAATAACCCAAATTTTATTCAATTTTACTAGAATAAAATACAACAGGTGATGTAGACACACCTATGTTTAGGAAATGTAGTTGTTGTTGTTGTCTGGGGCTTAAGGGCGTAAAACCATCAACGCGGTCATCAACGCCCATAGGAAATGTAGTAATTTAGAACTGAGAACGCTTAAAGAGGGTATAATTATAGTAAAAATAAACTTTAAAAAATGAATTTTTAGATAAAGTTCCGTTTTTAGCGTTTGTCTCATGGGCGTACCCAGGGGACAGCTGCCCTCGTAGAAGTGAAAAAATAATTAATTATTACAAATTAACTTTTGTATGTGTTTCCCTCTGTTTCATAATAAAGTACAAACTAATACTATTGGTATTGTCGATTTAACTTAATACACTGACTTGAACAATAGTAACTTGTACTTTAGTACTTTTTAACTCCTGTAATATCACTAATAGTCCTCCCTATTATGAAAAAAAAAAGTATTAGAGCAATTACCACATTGGGCCGCCCGTAGCTCATTAGTTAAGACAATCTTACCAATTTGATGTCTATTGGCGGTGCCAGTTCGAATCCGGCCTGGGACGTTGACTTTTTTCATTGAGTGGTGGTCTCACAAAATGAAGAACTTTGACTTTGACCCCCAACCATGGTTAGGCAGTATAGAACTCCAATGGAAGTCTTAGCCAAAAAAAAAAAAAATATTACCACATTGTTACTGCACTTGTATTTTGAACCAATACTATAAGCTTTCATTATGAAACAGGGCTCTGACTGACTATGGCTTGATACTGGCTACGCCCTTGCTTCGTTCATTTTCCATCTAATTAGTAATTAAATAATAAGATAAATTATATATTTTTATTATCTTGTTCGAGTCAGGTAGTTTTGATAATAAGAACAAAAATTACCCAAATTGTCTCAATCTTCTTCGTTACAATATTGTATAATTATATAAATATAATAAAACATGTACAATGTTTCGGCCATTATCATCAAGGGCAATCTAATAAAATGGCAGCTTTAATTATTAAACTATTGAACTCTGCACTATAAATTAACAATTTTATTAATTTATAATTTATAGACTTATAACAAATAATGCGAATTAATTAGATAAGAATATTTTTCCCTTATTACTTGTGTTTTATTTACTCATTTTACCTTTGTTAAATTTACTTTTAACAAATCAATCTGAGCCTGTGATACTAAAATTAAGGGATGCAAATTATAATTAAAAACATTTCGATGCTGTCAATAATAAGTTAATATTTAAACTTGTTATTTTATTATATTGTTCTTGATGATGGCTGGATCGGTTGGACGTGTAATTATGTTTTAATAACGAAGATTGAGACAATTTGAATACAATTTTTTTTATTATGAATAAAGTGAAGTTTACGTCACTCTAATCTACGCTGTTATCAATGGTCTCATAAATGTATTGTACTTTTACAAGAACATTATTACTATTAATTATTATATATTTACATTATTACTATAATAATTATTACTGTCACGAAAAGACTCATTTTAATTACCTCACTTGAAATTATAAAAAAAAAATGTTAATGATGTTTTTAAGTTGTCATTTTTATCCAAAACTAATTAAGATGGAATTATTTTTTTTACAAGTTACGACGCATCCACTAGTTTGAGAGCAAAAATTATAACAACCTCCAGAACGTCACAAGCCTGTTGAAGAGAAATGTCCCGAAACAAAACCATAATAATCGATTTCTCTGATTTTAGTTACAGTGATTGAAGCCTCTAAAAATAATCATCTCAGCCTTGTTTTGATGTTTGGTGGATTAGTCTAATAATTTTCAAGTTTTATCTGTTTTTATAATGAGAGCCCCTTTTGATAGTAATTTTTTTCAAAAGCTACAACATAAATATCAAATCGTTATTAGATTATTTGATGACATTTAATAAACCGAATAATTTATACAACAATTCTTTGCACAGAAAGTGTATATACATATTTATGCAATCCTTTCATTTAACAACGTTTCATGCTTATTACCCATATTCAAGGTGTTTCAATCTAAACATAATTACTACATCAACTACTACCCATTTTCTACGTTTGTAATAAATTAATAATATCAATAATTTAACATTTTTTTAAAATTTATTTGTTTGAAAATTGGCTAAAAATAATTATTTTTAATTTTTAAATTGTTAAAATATTTACCTGCTATTTTTAAGTCAGTTATTAACATTATCTATGTTTAGTTGTTTATAATTATTGTACATTGTTAGTATAAAATCACCTATCAATCATTAAATAGAAAATTGAATTATTTGAATGCATAATTAAGTTTATCTGTGTATTAAAATAATTTTTAATGAGCCTCCTACGTCGAGTCGTTACTCTGGACTGAAAAATGTTTGTTTACTCTTTTGTTTTCGATGAAAGAGCAAATTTATAATTGTTTTGCAATTTTTTTAAAATTTTTGAAATTATAATTAACTAAAGAATCATTCCACAAGACTGAAAGCATGTAAAATAATCTAAAATGTTAAAATAAAAATTGAAGTCAGTGGCTGTTCATGTTATGTTGTTCTGGTTATGTAGAGGAGGGAACAAGAGATATTGGCGAAGTGGTAGTGAATAATTAATTTTATCTTTCTCCAATTTAAGATGTGAGATACTCTTAATCAGAAGGCCTGGATAATGCGTGTTTATTAGGTTAGATAGAGCTGGTTAGGAAATGAATCGACAGGATGAATCTTACAGGTACTAGATGCAAATCCTCGCGGGATGGCAACTTCACTCCGTAAAGAACCAGCCTATCAGTTTTGAAGGGGATGGCAAGTACTACAGCAACTAGCTGTGGGTTCTTGTATGAAGGAAATTCACTATGTAGGGAACTAACTTACAGTCGTAAATGGGATATTAAGGTGTACAGGAACTAGCTGTAAAACCTGTATTATTATTATTATTATATGGGCGACAGACCGTGAAGGTCCAAGTCCTCGAGCGATGTATTAGGATATAAATCGCGCGTTTCTTGACTTTTTTTTTGTAGGATGGGTTTGTCACTTCCACGCTTATTTTTTGTGAGTGCCACTGGTTGCTAACGGACCTCAAAAATGCATAACTGTAGAAGGCAGATTTAAATAAATATCCAATATACATTTCCAGAAATTGCACTAGAATGTACTGACCACTATTGTGGGTTGGTATTTATATTGTTTCTTACTTCCTCCCAAGAAGAAGGTTCCCTGAAGGGGAAAGTTACATTCTAGTTGATAAAGTTGCGCTAATTTTTCTATCTGTGGATATTAAACGCTATTAAGAGGTGGTAAATATAAGAGTTAGCTTTTAGTGGATCAGAAGATTCTATTAATCTTTATTGATTCAAATAATAAATTTAGAAATTTAATATAATAAATCTTCATATACAAGTCAAGTTAAACTATTTAAAAGAAACAATATATATATCAATATATGATGTGTGTATGATGGTCGTAGTTGTTCAAGTTTCGACAGCTAGATCGCACTAGCGGTGTCCAATAAATTGTAGCCGGGTCATATAACATATTATTTATAACTGTTTATTAAAATCTGTCAACGTATGGCAAGAAAACGATAGGAAACCAACATTTTTCTACAAAATATAATTAATCACATTATCAAACAACATAACGGAATATTATAACAATAAATTGGATTACAAGGGATTTATGAATAACTACTCTCCTCAGGTAATGATAAAAGTTGAAACATCACCTGAAGAAGAAACGTTTTGGGGGGCATGAGGAGAAATATTACCTTTTTATTCACTGTAGGAGATATGAAATAAGGCCATATAAGGTTCCTAAAACCATTGAATAGGCAAATTCCAAAGGTTTTAATATGGTTCTTTAAAAGTATAAAAGTCTTTGGAACCTGAGGGGTAATTACAGAAAATTCAAAGAAGTGGAATATATGCAATAGGCATTACTAAATATAATATTTCTATTGAAATATGATTATTATAACATTAGAAATACATTTTCCATTGAGAGAACTTCAAAGAATTAACGAAGCCTTATATTTTACGTTTTCCTGAAACCTGAAATTTTCTTAAAACATTTTATTTCCAGTTGAGGCCATCTCTCCTTAATGTCACCGATGTAATCACCCATTTAAAAAAAAAAAAGAAGATTCAAATAAAAACAAATGGCCTAGGCCATCCTCCTGGTGAAACCAGTTTTTCCGGATATCCGAAGAACTGATAAATCTCGGAAGAGCTGGTTTGCCAGGTTTGATAAAAGAAAAAGAAAAAAATATACCTATGGTTCCAACCATTTAAAAAAAAATGTCTCTTGCCACATATTGTAAAGAGAAGGTACAGTCCCTGGTAGGAAGGCCGGTATAACAGGACAGTACAAGCCAAGTTTGTCTTCAAGCCATCGCGAAAGCCAACAGTTCTTCATAGAGGGCGAGGTAACTGCGTTATTATTTTTAAAATTAAAAGAAAAATACATCAACATATTATAAATTACAATGCATTTGTTTACTATAAGCTGAGAGAAACAGGTTACTCATAAATTATTTTTTCTTTATTAAGTAAATTAACATTCTGTCATATAGATTGGGACATATGTAATTGTGATAAGAGAGTACATGCACATCATGATTACATAGACATAAATAAATTAAATAATTAATAGAAAAAGTAACAAAATTTAACTTAAAGTAAAATGACGTTTATCCCTCCGCTTGTGGAGGAAAAATCAGGACTACGGTAGATCCCTATCCTTCTTCTCTACCGTGTAACTGGTATTAATAGCCAGTGGAGGAGAAGTAAGGCTCCTAGTCGCTGACTTTCGGAACTTAAGAAGAGAATCTGGCCATCATTAGATAAACTCCAATATAATTAGTTACAATAGTCTCTGGTCTGATGCCGTCTCAACCTGTGAATTTCTCACACTATGTGAGAGGAATGTGAAGAATTCATATTAAAAAAGCCTGAGGCAAAAGACAAATGAGATTTTAAGGTCTTGGTGTATGGTATTGTTGGTTACACTGTTCGAAAGACTTTCAACAGATAGGCTTCAATCCGTTTGGTATTATCAATTCTAATGGTCCACCGAAGTTCTAGTTCAGACAGATTTCAATATAGTTTTGCAAATTAGTATTTTTTTGTCAAATTTGACTTGATTTTCTATTTAGCAGTCCGTATAATGGGCCAAATCTTCAGTTCTTGCCTTTTAAGTCTAGGATGTGTGTACGATTGTCATGGTTAAATAAGTCACTAGTGATATCTGCGTAGATAAGGGGGCATTGTTTTGAGAAGGTTAGTATTTGGGCTTTGAACACGTTACTATTGTTCAATATTAAGTGGTTACCGTCTATCAGGCCCTGTGTTTTTACTGTTTGTGTCGAAATACTACCATATAAAAAATTTTATCGTGTGTGTTTGGTTTTTCGAAATAATGGTGTTCTACTTCAATGAGCGGTCATGAACACTAGAAGTGGGTGTATAGTGCAGTGCGGGCAGAACTTTTCTTCAGCACGTCCTGTATAGGGAGGGTTGGCAGGGATCGTCTTCATACTTCTTAGGAAGGTGAGACGGCGGCCGAGAAGGAGATAACGGACAACCCTGTGTTCTGGCAGGAGTACACCCGAGGACTACGTACGGTTTGAACTAAACTTT
>NW_027109632.1:427924-442310 GCF_000696795.3 Halyomorpha halys
CATAGGGGACATTGAGGTCCTGATGGATGATTTGATTTGTGACAAAGTAAGGAGCATTAAGGATTTTGGACTGTAAGGATTGGATTCGGGAGGAATTCGATGGTTTAGTTGAGTTATTGCAGTTAATATTTTTGAAAAAAAAATAGTTATTTTTCGGTCAAAAGTTTCGTATATTAGGCAAAATATTATATTCCCCGAACTAGTGGTTTCTATATGTATTTATTTATAAACAGGAGTCACAATAATACAGTTGTAAAACCGGTCACGCGAGGAACTGTGATAAATGCTGTGTCTGGAGAGGGCCGAAGTCGATGATCCAGTAATGTTTGTTGCTTTGCCTTCTTGCACAACCGGTCTTTTACGATTGCATTATATCTAGAGTTCAATTTGCATAATTTGAACAAAAATATATATCTTTATCTCTATTATGGTCATCTTTAACATGTATTAATAAATCTTCTATCTATCGTTACTATGATACCATTGGTTCATTTAGTTATTAATGTTAATTTGTTATTAAAGGACAAATGAACTGTATGTGATTTATATTTTTACTAGCCTTGTAAAACCATTTCGAACTACAATAAAAATGTTACAAATATTTGGATTTTTTCATTTTTTAATAATATTATTAATATACAAAATGGTAATAACATTATGACAAACTTCAAAAAAACCCACAATCATAGACATGATACAAAACACTGAAAACAGAAGGATTCTAGAAACAATTTATACCGGGTAAATTCCAAAACGTACAAGTACAAAATATAGAATAATAATATATTCTAATTGGAAGTTTTCATCACCTCAGCATTTTGAAAAAATAATATAATGAACTTCCTTGAAAAGAAAATCCAGAAATTGTTCAGATTACTAAATCTATTTTTTTTTAATACTAATTCAAAAAAAAATATTTTTTTCTATCAGGGTAATAAATTTAAATAATATAATATTGTAAAACGACAATTTTTCTTGATATAAAAATTTAAATAAATATATAAATTTACATAGTATAAATTGTATGCTATTTTGGAAACATCGATGGATGGTATATTTATGTTTTTACAAATCTTTTATTTCTGTGTATATATTTATACTTCCCAGGAACATACAATGATACTTTATCAAAAATCAAAGAAATTTTATTTTACATATTATTCCGTTTTTACATTTATTTTCATATAAGTACTTATCCATATGTTCCATCATATTTTACATATTTATAATTATATAACCTATTTTAAAACCTTTTTCTAGTATGTTGATGTTTTAATCTATTTCTCACTTTTCAATTTCACACAAAAAATCAATTGTTAAATGAAAATTACAGATAGACTTTATTTGTTAGGAAGCCTAAAATAAACGTGTGATTTTATGGAAGTTGACAATTTCAATGTGCTTTTAAGCCTTTTTACTACATTCCTGTTAGTTCCATAAATTCTTTCAAAAATCAGATTTAAGTTCCAAAAATTCGTATTCCACTCCTATATTTTCTATTTCAAATCTTATCAATTGCTTCAATTCTTTGTATGATTTTCTTAGAAACGCCCAAGAGAGAAATGCTTATTTAGCCATGCTGCCCAAATTCAGTGGGTTGCTACATTACACAGCATGCCAATCAATCCATGATCGGACATATATACAATACATATATTTGCATGATATTTTTTTTAATTTTTAATTTTTTTTTTCCTTTTAATTATATTTCTTTTTCTGTTTAACAATTTTATTCCGTATGACAATTTTATTTCATTTACTTGAAAAATTTATTATTCCCAATTCACTCTCTGTCTCTCTCTCTCTCTCTCTCTCTCCCTATCCACGTATGATCCGTTTTTTCATCATTAAATAGTAATGTAAAATCAGACCATTCAGCCCAATTTGGATATACGGAATTGAGCACTAGGGCTCAACCAAACCATCAAATTCCTCCCGTATCCAATCCTTACAATCCAAAATCCTCCGTAAAATCCTTGATGCTTCTTATTACGTCACAAATAAATTCATCCACAAAGAGCTTAACATCCCTTTCGTTGTAGATTTGGCCCAAAATAGATATGTGTTATTCCAAACTCCCTACCCATCCTAACCCATTAGTTCTTGTTTGTTTGTTTATTCAGAAATTAAGGTGTAAAACCCACCCGTCATCAACGCCAACACTCCACTCATGTACACACTCAGTAGTTCTTAATCTTTCCTCCTTAACAATCCCTGATAATCCTCCGAGGTGGCTGAAAAGAAGATGGCCACGAGACCTTCTAATTTAAATTAGTGTTTGAAGTACCACCATTGGGTGGTTCCTTCCCAAGATTTTCAAGTGTTTAAAACATTTCACATATTTACTTATTGTATTTTTCTGTACAGTTGTAAATATCAATAAATAAATTAAACTAGTCATACCAATGAGCAGATAAACTGTCCTTAATCTATGCTCGTTTAATAAAAACCTAATTGAAATAGTTCGACAGGACTTAAAAACCGAACTTTCTAAATGGTTTCCTCCGAAGTACCTTAAGTTTTGTTGATTCTAAATAATTAACTATCATAGAAAATGGTTAAATATAAACTATGAATTGACTTGATGACTAAATAAAATAGCTATGTTATCATAGATCGGTCGATGTACGACATGTCACAATCACACAAGAGATCATAACCCCCCCAAAAAAGGCCATCCTTCCACGCAAAACCCGCCCCTTTAAGACCCCCGGGTAGCGACAGTCCTATTTCACTTTTGAAATATCAGCTAATAACGGGAAGAGGAGACTTTAAGATAGTTTAATCGAGCAATGTTTAAAAAGCGCCTGAAACAGAAAAACATGGTTTTCGTAAATACTAGAAAGATTTAAGATAAGAGCTAAATGCTTTAGAAAAATTAATATCTGACATATAAAGTTGTCTACGGTAATGAAGGTTTACAAAAATGTGAGTCTCGGGGGAAAAATATAAGGAAATTATTAGTTTCAGTTGTTTTTATAATTTTTATCTTCACTGGACTTACAATGGAAGTATTTTACCTTATACCGAATATACTTCGATTGTTATAACTTTTTTTTCCATTAGCTCTGATTGAGCAGAAATTAATTCAAATTAGAGAAGTAAACCGAATATGTGTGATGCACGCAACTCACGAGATTTTTTTTATTATTATTATTAACAGCGCTGCAAAATATTTTATGTTAAAAATTATGTTTTCCACTCATGTAAGAAATTATAACAAATATAAAAAACAGTTTTATTACGAGTAAAGTCGAATCTATTGAGTATTAAGGATTGAAGTAAACAAATGTTGGCAATTTACCATGGTTGGTATCATATCCCTTGGCCTTCATCCCGCGAAGAAAGTTAATGCCTTCCACTATTCTTTCCGGTCTCTTCTCCACTTCCGACCCACAACCTTCGTGAGGGCTATCATTACCGATCATTTGTCCGCCAGTTGAAGAGCCTTGCGTTGCTCTTCCGCAAAAAATATCTTTCCAGTTTTTTTCCCTCCAGCGACCTTTATCATTTTTTTTTTTTCAATGAACAAAATCTTTAGGTATCGGGAAAGTTGACCGTAAGGCCAATTTTAAAAACAAAACCTTGGACCATGCCCTGTTACTAGTTTTTGAAGGTTGACGAGATCTTAGAATTATATAAAAGGTATATTTCAGAACCGAATATTATAGCTGGATATGACGTTTCCTTATATGTAATAGATTATATAACTCGATCAAAAAAAAAAAAATGGTCCAACCCTATTTGTTATTATCATCAATGGGTTTCAGTTGCCTTATTATGCCTTATTTAAGACAGAAAATCATTATAACTTTCTATATGGTTTTACACACACCGGCGTCTGTGTCATTTAGGAAATATTGAAAGGGGGGGAGACGAAAATAATTGTGACCTAATAACACTACTACATGGGAGACGTAATGAAGGATCAACCCAGTCATTAATTTTTAGCATGGTACAAATACACTATACTCAGTGTATCGTTTTTCAGCATGTTGGTAGAATGAAATAAAAATGTTAATATTCATTCAATAGTTTTTTTTCAATTTTTTTTTTGGTCAGAGGATGTATTATTATAATAATTTTCTGTTACGTTATTACCTGCACCATTTATTATTACTTTTGTTTTGTTTTTTTAAGTAAATGACTATAAAATACAATAGGCATAAATAGGAGGCAGAGACAAAATATTGTTGAGGGGGCAAAAAATTCTTTGTCTCCTTCCCCCTCCCCCCATCAGTACTTTAGTTGCTTCACATAAATAAAAAGAGTTCAAGAAACTCAAATTTTTGAAAACTTTTATTCATGCATGAAAGAAGCTAGAAAGACAAAGAAACAAAATTGGTTAGCAGTGGTTAACTGATGTGCTTCCGAACAAAACGTCAACTTTATAGACTTGATAACTTGTATTTTTATATATATATATTTTTTAGTATCTTTATTGAGGTTTACAACTGTACATATTAATATATTTTGTAAATTTGCTGTAAGTTTTTTATATTATAAAAATATATTATAATTTATAAGGAATCCATTTTAGTAAACTTTTATCTCGACTGCTCTATAAGCGATTCCATGAAAAACATCACATTTGGCCTGACCCGTTCAACTAATATTTGTTGGCAATTTTTCTAATTTGGCATCACACATTCCCTTAAGATTACTTGGCTAAAGAGGAAGACTGTGACATCTCACTGATATTTCTCTTTTATCACACGTTCGTTTTTGAGTTAATAATAATTCCAGCTTATAGAAAAAACTCTACTATGTATTCAAAATTCTTCATGCATTCTTCAAGCAATAAAAACATAAGACTTATTTTCTGGTTTTGATCAAGACCCCTAAATGTCCCTATTCCAAATCGAGGTGAGTAAAAGGAGACGCCCAAGAGCACTAGTAGGTTTTTGGAACCTTACTATAGTACTGGCTCAAGCGAAGATATATGCAGATGATCTAGGAGCTATCGCACTGATAGCTGACTCTGAAGAAGCTCTTCAGACATTCTTGGATGAATGCAATGAATAACTCAATATAAGAAGTTTGCAAATAAACCCTGATAAAAGCAAAATTAATAGTGGAAGATTATTGATTGACCGTGTGTAAAGATGAAAGGAATATGGTCCGGGTGCGGTCAAAAAAAACTCAAATAGTAGAATTATACTATTTTATTGAGCCAACGTTTCGCCCCACGTTGCAGGGCTTCGTCAGGGCTAAAAAAGATACAAACACATAGTTACAAAAGGAAAACAAAAACATAAGTTTACATTTTATACCCCTGTTATTTTACACTTATGTTTTTGTTTTCCTTTTGTAACTATGTGTTTGTATCTTTTTTAGCCCTGACGAAGCCCTGCAACGTGGGGCGAAACGTTGGCTCAATAAAATAGTATAATTCTACTATTTGAGTTGTTTTTTTTTTTTCAAAATTAATAGTGTTTGAGGAGTAATGGAGTGTAATGGTGAACCCCAACAACTTACGAATACTTATACGTATCTAGGTACCATAATAAGCAAAGATGGTAAAATAGACTTGGGCCCTGTTTCATAATAAAGTACAAAGTAATACTATTAGTCTTGTCGATTTAACTTAATACAATTCCACTGACTTGTACAATAGTAACTTGTACTTTAGTACTTTTTAACTCCTGTAATATCACTAATAGTTCTCCCTATTATGAAAACATATAAGTATTAATGTAATTACCACATTTTTTCTATACTTGTATTTTGAACTAATACTATTAGCTTTCATTATGAAACAGGGCCCAGGAGGTCCTAAATCGAGTGAAGAAGGCCAATGGAGTTTACCATCAGATTTCCAAAACTCTTTTAGGCCAGCAAGAAATGCGTATATTTAAATTCGTGTTCCTCCCAGTGCTCCTGTATGGATCAGAAAGCTGGACAGCCCTCGACAAGCACGTAGGAAGGATAACGTCAGCATAAATGAGAACCCTCCGAAGAAAAGTTGGTAAGACCAGGAGAGACTGTGTCAGAATGCAAGTGCACTGAAGTGGTATGGACACGTCTGTAGAATGGACGGTACCAGAAAAGCCAGGTGGTATTTGGGAGCTTGGCGGGAAGGAAGACGGCCTCGTGGCAGACCCAGGTGCATGTATTCTGAGTATATTGGAAAGTTAGGGGCAACAAGAGGACGCACCATCCCAGAAATGAGACCGGTGGGTTAGACGGACAGTGACTCCACACTTGACGGCACACAGGAGTAGAGGAAGAAGAAGAAGCAAATCGATGAAATAAAAAACTAAGCCATCAAAACATAGAAGCATTAAACTATATATTGGTATTATATATATATAATATATTGGTAATAACATCAAAATAACTTTTAAAAAAAAAATGACGGGTAAAACGTTAGTTTTTACCCAAATCGAGCTTCTGTATCCCAAAGCATCAGTCTGTTCCGAATTATCATGAAAAAAAATTATTATGCTTGATAGTAATCTCAAAAAGATATTTTATGCAAAACCCAAGCTGAAATTTAAATTATGCGGCCCACAAAAACATTCGATTCCTAATTTTTATCAAAATCAGAGCACATTTAAACTTAGTCAGTCAGATGAGCAATGCTTTCTTCTTATTTTACACGAAAAACCAATCAATTGGTAGATAATAACTACTGAATACGATACTAAAAAAATTTTGATTTTTTCGGCTTCCTACAAAAATATATTTCATTGAAATCGTTGATTCCACGCCCAAAGGTTCCCTTGTTTGTTTTCAATATCGTCTATTAAGTTCTTAGGGAAGAAAATAACTTTATGTTCGTTCAACAATAACCATAACCAACGCCATAAAAATAGTGTTGTTAAAGTATTTAGTAATGCTTTAAAATATTCCCGATTATGAGGCAATCAAATTGAAACACAATAACTATATTTAAGTCTCATTTCTTTAATGTCCTCCCAGAAGCGATGAAAGATAAAAATTAAGGACACCTTGAGCCAACCTCAGACGGCGACAAGGAAGTATGGCTGATTGTTCAATGCAGCAATAACAATGATAATTAACTTCATTGAATTTAAAACACCTTGCGATATGGTTGCAGATAGAATAAATAGAGGTAAGAAATTTTATATTGGTACACCCACTAATTAACACTTTCAAGTTACCAGCTCTTCTCCATTGCACTTAAATCTGGAATTTCCAATAAGATGTGGTAATTTTTACTTTATTTTAATTATTTATTATTTTTTTGGTTTCCAATAGAAAATGAAATATTTAGACGAGTTCATATTTGGTACTATTTTTATTCAATAGGTGTGAATGTATATTTATTCTATTGATTCTCTAATTTAATTTTTGTTTGTCTTGTACCTAAATTATTTTTTATTATCTGATCAGTTTTATTTTACTATATATACTATATTATTTCGGATATATATTCATATTTTTATTTTTACAAATTATTTTTTTTTTCCTTTTAATTCAGTAAGTACTATTGTTATCGTTTACTTTATTTTTTATTTTGTTTTTCAATTTTTGGAATATTGTATGGTTGAATATTTGAACACTACTACTTAATGTCCTTAATTTTCGGTAGATTGTATTAATTATCTTCAATGAATATTATTATTGACTTATTAAAATATATATATATATCCGACGTGTCCTAAATAAATCGTTTGTGGTTTTTGACAATTTTAACGCAAACGGGCGGACAAACGAAAACAAAAAAAATAAAAACTGTAGAAATTTTTCAGAATTCAATTTTCCGCAAGATTTCGTCATCAAAATTTAACTTTTATCAACCAACTTGCTTCATGATTGAACCGACTTGCTATGCATCATGATGAAAACGTCTAAATAAATGAATGCCTCAATTATGATAATGAATTTTTATTCAATTCTGGAAGAATTCTATTCTTTGGGATTTTCAGCAACGTTTGCACGCAAATCGCAAAATATCATAAAAATATTTTAGGAGGACCTGATAGCTGAGTGGGCTGGGGTGAGGATCCCAGAGCGCTTGGTTCAGAAGGTTGTGGGTTCAACTCCCACCTGGGCCGGTCAAGGTTTATTCCGCGGCGGCCCCGAGAAATGAATCTTGACATTCCCACTCTGGGGCTGTATAGGTCCTCAACGGAGGACTTAAGGCAAAAAAAATTGGCTTTTTTTCACGATTTACCCCTTTAAAACGCGCCCCTCCCATGTGGAATTTTAGGGTCAGGTAAACTGGATAATATTAGAAAATTAACAAAAGAAAGACCACATCCCACTGTTATGACGCACTTAAAATGAATTTAAAATTCTAAAAAAAATGTTGATATGTGTTTGAAGTAAACATCTATACTAGGATACTCTGTATAAACACCGGTTTATATTCATGTATGTTTATGCGAAGATAACATTAAAAATTCCCTGCCCCTAATTCCAAAATGATTGGTCCCTGAAGTTGAACCATTACCTGAAGGTTATACCATTTTTTTTTAAAAATAAAGACAGGTCTATTAATTTTATATTACTACTGCTACATTGTGTTTAAAAACACAATATCTTTTCTTATTCTGTTTTCGTTTTATATAATAGTAATGCCTAGTGAAACCGAGGTTGGATATCCAAGCCATATTTACAATTGTTATATGTAATATCTTTCTGATGCATATCGGTCTATTCTGATCTACATACGGTGATTCATGACTTATGTAGGCCTACAACTTTACAACCCAATGTCGATAGTTTCGAAGAAATTACTTGAATTATGTTTCATGTAATTCAGTGCAGATTCCTAATTCTTGAGCTTTACTTTACTTACTTATTATTTTGGGTCAGGAGGACAGTGAAGATGTGAATAAACATTTTCCAACTTTAAAATCATTAAAAATTAATTAAGAAACCAAATAACGATAAAAACTTGGATTCCATAAGACTTTATAAGAAATTGCAAGTGCATTGTTCTTATTACTTAAATGTGAATTATATACGAATATCTTATTTATACATAAGTTTATAGAATGTTTATCAGGTTGTTTAGCAAATTATCTTTTAAATTAATTATGTATTAAAATATAATGAATAGTTCTTATAATATTTAATCTTATAGGAAAATAGTCCTGGTAGCGGTCAAAAAAGGTATCAAAATAGTAAAAAACTATTTATTGTAAACGAACGTTTCGTCCCACGTTGTAGGGTTTCGTCAGGGCTTAATGAAAAAACAAGATACAAACATTTCCCATCTATATATTGTATAAAAAATATTTCCCCTCCTAGAAAGTAAAGTTCTTTTTTCTTTACCTGACTCCCCCTTTTCTTCTCAGTCGTTCTCTGCGCTCCATTCTGACAGCTGTTTATTGTTCATTTTTATCAATTTTCTTTTTATCTCGCTTTCTATATCACTATATCTCACATATACCATATCTACTTCACATATCTGTTCTACCTTTTACAGTAGAGTATTCTCCTACAATTTACGTGTTTAGATCTATATTTAGAACTTCTATGACACTTGGTTATATTTATTAGTAACTTGTTTCCAGTCTACCTGCATGTATATTTCTTTATATTGTTATTTTTATTTTATTTTCTATATACTTGATAAATTGTTTTGAAATTTTTTTATATTAATTTCTGTTACTTCTAAAATGTTTGTATCTTGTTTTTTTCATTCAGCCCTGACGAAGCCCTGCAAAGTTGGTTTAAAATAAATAGTTTTCTTTTACTATTTTGATACAAATTATTTACCATCACCCGGACTATCCTCCTTCAATCTACTTCATACGGTCAACTGTCTTCTTTCAATATTTCAATTCATATGCATTATTCGTTACTTACATTCAACCATTCATTATTCTTCATCAAACGTCACTTGTGGCTGTTGGTTCATTTTCAAACCTAAAAAAACGGAACGCATTTTCATATTAAAAGCTCCTAAGCTATCTTATTGAAGTTATAGAGCAATTATTACAAATATGAAGGAATTATCTGGAAGAAAACCACCAATTTCCCAACTTTCCGGTAGTCTGAGGATTTTTTTTGTTCATTTTAATTTTTGAAATCCGACATCTGTTAATAGCGTTTATTTATTATTTTTTAGAATAAATAAACCTTTGAAATAATGTTTTACCACGATTTTCATAGTTTGAATTAGGCTCTCAAATTTCAAATTTTGAAATAATTGGGGTGATGGCATCCCCTCTCTACTTCTGTAACAACCCCCCTCTCCTCGTTTATCCATTATGCCGCCTTCATTATCTTCATTTGAAATTATTTACTAATATTGAGCGCCAATGCAACTTTTTCTAAATTTAAGTCTTGAATTTTTTTTTTAAATTTAAATGTTTGCGGCTTATTGATGCGACGAGAGGGATGCACTTGGATCTTTAGAGCTCTGCTATACCACTCACACGTGGGGGATAGAGTGGGCTCAGGGATCCTCAGGTCGATTGTGTAAATATTGTATATAAGAGTGTAAATGTGATTAGAGATTATATTATTTTATTTATTCATTTTCATACACATAGTTTGATTTTAGAGATTTTTTTTCATTCTTTGTATTTATTTGTATTTATTTTTATTCTTATTTTATTTTATTTTAGTATGAATATGACCATTCATCACTATTACCTATTGCCCACAACTGTGTGGCAGATTGTGATATCTATCAATAAACAACAAGTATTTTAAAACCAAAAACTTAATTTTTTAAAATTTATTTAATGGGATTTACAACTGTACAAATAATAAATACAATAAGTAAATATGTTGTATATTTCATTTACACTTGAAAATCTTGGAAAGGAACCATCCATTGCTGGTACTTCAAGCATTAATATAAATTAGAAGGTCCCGTGGCCATCTTCTTAACACTTAATTTAAATTTATATTATTACGTACATTCCAGCTTGAAAGGAACTGCATTTATGAACATTGCGATCACCATGGTTCGTAGATACGAATCTAGGTGAATACCAGACTAAAGGTATGGTAATCGATGACGTACGTCATAGGCCTCTATCATGTAAATCTTACGGAGAGTTTATTCGTAATAATTGAACTATTTTCTTCACATTCAAAGTGTATTAGACCCTGACCTAGTATTACCTAACGCCATACCAACTAATGGCCGTCATGTTACTTAATGATATTATAACCTTTTACCTTTTAATTGACAAAGTATCTTGACTTAGTTTTACATCGTAAACTATTAATTATGGAATTTGGAAGTACATTGAAGTCCTCGAGTAGGGATGGGTTAAGCTATTCTGTCACTTCTCGGGTAATTAATGTGTGGAATATTTTTCATAACACAATAATATAAAGTTACTCACGTCATATTACAACCTCACATATGATATTACAGATTTGTTGTCTTAAGAGCTTATACAGTCAGTGTTATTGGTTCAATATCGAATTTTGTCTATATATTGACCGCCTGGGGGCTAGATTGTAATATATTAGCATAGTAATATTGTAAGCAGTAATATTAAGTTATAATAATGGATCAGAAATCAAAATTATTAAATTTTTATTGAAGCTACTTCAATAGTATTAAAGGAGTGCTAATATTATTTCTTTTGTTAGGAGAATATTGGGCAATATGTCAGTTGTGCAGTTCTGAACTAAATAAATAAATATTAAATAAAGAAATAGAAATATACATATTCAATCCCGTAATACTTCAATTGGAAATCAAATTATTATTAATAAGCGACTAATAATTACCTATTTATAGTTTAATGGAAATTATAATTTCCGCTTTATTATTAACTATATTTAATTACAATAAATTTTTAGATTTTTTTATAATTTAATTCATTTTATTTTATTTTAAAAACGTTTTCATAACATATAATATTTTTTAATACAAAATGGCAACTATTTAATATTAAAAAAGATATATTGAAATTTTACTGAATTGATAAAAAAAGAATATTAAATGCCAAAGAATATTGTCCGATTATAAATCGAAATAATTTTATGAATCAATCGAATGACTTCATTCTTAACAATAAAGGAATCGAATTGTTAGGTTTTCAATACGATTTATCGCTTCTTTGATATCATTTAGTTCATTCTTGTTACTGAACTGATTTTCATGCAATTGCGTCTTTTTTTCTCTAACTTCAAATTCAACCAAACCTCGACATTCAAAAGACCACCGATCCATTACATTCAAATCATAGATAAGACATCCAAACGATGCTAATTTTATTTTTCACAGATTTGCAACTTTTAGAGTTTTCTAAAGTTCTGCATTTTTTAGGTTTCTACTGCTCAAAATTCCACGTTTTACTCTTTTTGGGCTAAATATTGATTTTTGTTGGATAAAATCTAATATTTAAACTAAATTTCTCATATTACACACATATAGGTACAAATGCCATTACTTATTTGTTTTAATATTCCTCAATCATTTCAACATTTCCTTATTCAATTATAGTTTATAACTTAAAAATGTAAGGTAAAACAATGCATTGATTGTCATATAAGAAGTTGAATTAAACGTAAACAAAAAATTCATAATTACCAAATATTCTTAAATATTATTATTATTAACCAGTAGTTTTGGATAACTATGAAAACGTCTCTTCAGAATAGTCTTGGTATAGAGAAGATTCAGTGTTGTTATTCTTAATTTTTACGTCTTACTTTATTGTGACTAGTTGGAATTTCGATTTATTTTTTAAAACATAATATTGCCTAAGTATACTATTTTAAATCAAATAAAAAATCAATTGATCTGGTCAGTATAAACATTCCTATTCATTTTTAATTTATATATAATAATATTTTATTTTTTATTTGCTTGACAGACCGTGGAGGTCCAAGGCCTCGCGCGATGTACTTAAGAAATACATCGCGCGTTTCCTGACGTGGTTTTCATAGGGTAGGTCCGTCACTCCCACGCCTATTTTTTGTGAGCCATTGGCCTCACAAATGCCCGGGGGGGGGGGGAGATTGTGAGTGAGTATTGCATAATTTTTTGCTTGAAAAAATCCCGGGGGTAGGGGCGGGCTCGAACTCGCACTCTATTGGTTGGCAGACAGGCGCGTTACCACGCAGGTACCGTCACCCCGGTAATAATAATAATATATTAGCTAATAATATAATAACTCAATTCCAAGGACGAGGCAACCACTGTCAGCCACAAATGGTACACGGTTGATCTTAAGCTATATGCAAAAAATAAACAATTACAAAATATGAGTGAAATAGTGTCATCATACAGCAAAGTTATAAGTATGTCATTTGGTTTTGATAAATGCGCGGTGCTGCATGTGAACAAGGGAAAGGTGGTCAATGTCCAGGACCTGCTGATAAATGAAGATGAGTGCATCAGGGAACTAGAAGCCAAAGAGCAATGTAAATATTTAGGTATAAAGCAGCACCTCAAAATAGCTCGAAAGGATGTTAGACAAGAGCTATCAACAATGTTGAAAATGAGACCATGAAAAATATTGAAGACTCAACTATCTGCAAAACAGAGAAACAAGGTCATCAATACTTGAGTCATACCAGCGCTAAGCTACAGCTTTGGTATATTACAGTGTTCAAATACCTGCCTACAAGAAATAGACCATCTTGTGAGAACGACACTCACGCATGAGCGGGTCCACCATCCCATATCATCCTAATCCTGTCATTATTTTTCCAGGAGGACGAGGGCTTATAAATATAGAAGAAGCGTGCCGCAAGCAGGAATTATCCCTACGTCAATATTTCCATTCAAGAACCACTAGTTTATTTGGCAATCGTCACTATGGATCATGGTCTGATTGCACTGAACCTGAGCAAAGCGGATGAGCCGAACATTGTTTCAGAAAAAGAACGACTGGCAGAATGGAAAACCAAGTCTCTGCAAGGGAGATTCTATAGCCAACTGAACGCCTCCATATACAAAGAAAAATCAGTTGAATGGTTAAAATCTAGAAGGCTATTCTCCGAGACAGAGGGGTTTGTGGTTGCCATTCAAGATCAGGCGATTGCCACTAGATCATATAGAAAACATAAGCTAAAAGACGTAACAGCACCAGGTAAGTGTCGATTATGCTCGGTGACGCTGGAATCAATCCAACATATCACGGGTGGATGTGGAGTGTTGGCTGGTACTGAATATTTACAGAGGCGCAAAAGAGTGGCCCAAATTCTGCATCAGGCCCTTGTGATAAAGTACAAGTTAATTGATGATAAGAGCCCATACTACAAGTACCACCCAAATAGACTCCTCCAAAAAGGTCTTCTCAAGCTCTATTGGGATGAATCAATAATTACGGACCACACAGTACGCCATAATAAACCAGATATCCTCTTTATAGATCTAAGAAAAAAGAAAGCGGAACTTATTGATGTCGGAATTCCAAACAATAATAATATAAGGTGAAAGGAATATGGTCCGGGTGCGGTAAAAAAAAAACTCAAATAGTAGAAATAT
>NW_027109632.1:443145-448709 GCF_000696795.3 Halyomorpha halys
ATAAAAAATAAACAAATTTTTAATAAATAAAATAATAATATAAGCTCTACTGTGGGAGAAATTTCACGAATTGGCGATATACACGTACATTGAATGCTGTATACACAAACTGAGATAGTTTATACATACAAGCATCTTTGGTATACTACAATTTCAATTATCTTGTCTCGTTTACAGGTCCCAACGGTTAAACAATACATTTACTTAATGAAACAAAACCGTTCCTCTCTCGCTCCCATTACCGACGACCTGTTCTTATAAAAAATAGGAGACAAGAAAATAAATCACTAAAAAGATATACCCACAAAATATATGCTAATAAGCATTACGTGGACATTGTTTCTAAATTGTATGATGTATGTATTTTATATTTAATCAAGTGTATTAATTATTTGTTTGTTAATTATTTTTAGTTCTTTTTTATTTAAATGTTTATATTGCATATCAAACATTATAACTTTTTTTATTTATGCTTACATGTGTTTATTTTATGTTTTAGATGTACTTGACAACAACATTACCCCATTCAACGAAGGCGCTGCTGCGGCAGTACTTCGCATCCACAGCTGGTAAAAATTTAATTTATTATCAATTCAATAATATCGATCTTAACATTACATGAATGGAATTTATTTATTTATAAAAAAAATACAAACAGATGTATATATTAAAATAATTAAAACAAAGACAATAGAGAAAATACCTATCTGACGAAGCCAGTGTGCAATTTTAACTAAAACATATAAATAACAAATCTGTTTTAAAAAATATTTTATATCCTTTAATGATTTCCACAAGCCAATAATTTACAATATGTTATTTATATTAAAAGAAACAAAGCAATAACATCAAAATTGTAACAAACTGTGGTGTGTCTTTGATCCCTCATATGTTTACCAACTGAGCTCTTTTTAGTGTAGCTTGTCGTACATAGGTCCTATGTGCTCTCCTATTAGAGCCTTTTAATAAACTGTGATTGTTCTGGAGAATACATCCGCTGGCTAAAATATGTTATTCTAATTTCACTACACTTGTGACAGGTTTCTAAGAAGTGAATGGTGTCTTCTTTCTCTTCAGAGTTACATACCAGGCAGTTACACTATCATGCATAAACTTTTTATACTTGAATTGAACAATTACGCATTACATCGGAAAATTATCACATACCGAATCAAAATTACCATTTAAATATGGCGTTTTTGTTTTAACCACACATGTTCCTGCAAACTGAGAAAAATTAGACTAAATATTACTGTCCCTTACTATTTGACTGATTAGATTATATTTTATAGTATTACAGTTAAATATAAGTATCCAAAGTATTGCCTTGTTCTATGACATTAAATTGACTGGAGAGAACACTTCATAACTTGCATACCTCTGGAACAGTGGTCCTTTTTGTAGAAAAACCCGATACATGAACATCAGCCCATAAAACATGCATCGCAGTATAATTTTAAGAATTGGTTTCTACTATATTTAAAGCAGAAACGAATTTGTATCGTTAGAAAAAACTTATTAGTTAATATTAAATAATAAAATTAGTTCGTCATTTTTCCGCATAAAACTCCTATAAGACACGTTCTGGCGAAATTATAGCAGAAATAATTTTAAAAAATTTAATTCTACGTCCAATTAACAACGTTAGTCATGTAAATTCAAGTCAAGTGACAAGTCGAAAAACCGCCCTGGTTGGTTTTCGTTGGAACTTCATATCGTACAAGACCCCAAGAGGAGAAAAAATTCAGTTACTTCACCCCGATTTTAGATTACTCTAATAAAAACTATACATAATTACAAATCGAAATTGATGAGTCTGCCAGGTATAGTTAAGAGATAAAAAAAATAGTGGCTGTTTCAAAACTTAAAAAAAAAATATTATTTTTCATTGGAAGCTCCATATCGTTTAAACTACCTAACTTTTAATAGAATATCATTTAAAGTAGAATAAATTTACTATATACCAATTATTCAATAGTTTACCATATACGTTCAATAGTTTCCTAGATACATTTTTTTTTTTTTAAAGCAACATTTCAGAAAAAATGTACTGAACAATTAGTAGTTAATGAATTGATGGTGGGAAATCTATACCTCAAGAACAATGAGACGTACAAATGTCTATCAAAAACTTTTTTTTTATGATAGATTTATTTATTGATAGATATTACAATCTGCCACACAGTTGTGGGTAATAGGTATTAGTGATGAATGATCTCATACATACTAAAATGAATAAAAAAATAAAAAAAAGAATAATAAAAAATAATAATAAAGAAGAAAAAAATATCAAAAATTAAATAAATCAAATTAAAGAACATTAAACTATCTTTAATTTAATTACCGGCCGACATCTGTACCTCCAATGGTTCCTGAGATATAGTTTTTCATAAATAAAAAAACATTTGATAAAGAACTAGAAATCATAAATCTTATTAATATATTTAAGCTAGCATCATGAAAACTACTACTCCTACGAAGATAAACGTCATAAATTACTGTATAGCACATTAAACTAGCTTTAATTTGTGTGTTAATAGAAATCTGTATGTCTTAAGGTTCGTGAGATAAAGATTTCCAATGATAAATTCAAGAACTAAAGATTTTTCAATAAATGAAAAGTCCCTTTTAAAAAAATTGTATCTCCGTAATTATTTAGCGTAAACAGGTCTACTAGGGCCCATATTTTAGCAAAGTTAGCGTACTTTAAAATGATACTCTATTAGGTTTTTAGTATTGTAGGTGGTTTTAGCAATATGGAGCACCCGATTTTTTAACATTTTGAACCAGCTGCCATTTTTATTCTAGCTATGGTTTGTAGGTTTGCAGACTCACCAATTTTGACTATTAATTATACATAGTTTCCATTGAAGTAATAAAAAATTGGGGTGAAATAATTGAAATTTTCTTGTCTTTTTGAGTTTTAGTTTTTGGCGTACTTAAAAAAAAAAAAAAATAATAATAAATAAAAAAAAAAAAAAATCTAATACGACCATCAATTTCACGACTTAAGCCAATTATAAGGTTATGACACTCAAAGCAATACTTAAGCCTCTGTAATTCATTGTATTACATCCTTTTCGCTAAGATGCACCATTAAGGATTTATATGCGAAAAAAAAAAATATATATATATACATGTATATACATACCTAACTCATTATATTATTATAATAATTAGCTAATGGGTAAAAGTTTTAGTACCGCCAAAACTGAGTTTCTGTTTTAAGTGTGATAGAAACTAATTTTTAAAATTATTTGCAAATATTTTTTTTATGGACTGGGTCTTATGCATCAGGAAACTGCACTATTAATAAAAAGTAGGATAGCTATGAGTATATAAAATTTTTAATTTAGGTCTAACCTTGAGGATTAAAAAAAAAAATTTTTTTTTTAAAAATGCTCCAAAATTCAAAACAATGTCTGGACGCTAGAGAGCCCTCACGGAGCCAACACCCATATAGTTTGGCACATCATTAATAAACAGACTAAAGGAGAAAGTAAACAACCCTGGTTTGGGGCCTGGTTTCAAAACACGCTTACGTTCCACCATTTTGATTCAATCAGGCCCGACTGACGTAAATTATGTATAGCCTTGAACCCAAAACGTTCAGGCTCAGTTTCGGACAGAACAAGTTCTTCCTCTGGGTCGATATTATCGTAGTGGAGTAGATTTCGACAGGAAGACATTAGATAAGCATGTTGTCTTGTTGATTGAGCCCTCTTCTTCCAACTGTAGAGGTGTGAGGGAATCCGTACAACTTTAACAAGAGGTTTCAATTCACGATCATTTTTTGTACACTCTTTCCTCAACGGGTAAAATCCTGTTTGGTTTAATATCTTCAATCCCCCTAGTTGTTAACAAATCCTTGTCCCCTATACTTAAATGAGCGCCTAAGTATATGAAACGTTTTGCCTTTACCTTTTAAAAGTTTATTGCATAACCCGTAATAGTCCAATTTGAGGGTAGCGAAAAAAGTGACCAACTCACATAAATTAAGGTAAACCATTTTTTTTTTAATTTTATTTTTTGATATAGTAAGCACAGATTGAACCTGAGTTTAGCCACTGCTAAAGCTCTATGGAGAACTCTCTGTAAACTAAAAACAAAGTTTGTCGGATAATCTTCAGGATAGCAACTCTTGAAAAACTAGTCAACAACAATAAGAAAGACATAAACTTTCCTTTAAAATGTATTCGTCAAACTTTGATTTACAAAGATTTGCAATTTCGAGGAAAACCCCAAAATTACTAAAACATATATTTTTACTCATTTCATTCTTGTTTAAGGGCGGTTTATGTACTGCAATTATAGATGAAGATTAATATGACTTTATAAATATAACTTCCAGTAAGAAAAAAATCGGACATTTCACAGTATTTCATTAAAACTAGGATTTTAATTAGAAAAATTCAGGTAAAGTTAGGAACTATTTTAATTTATGTATTCTGCCTATAATAAGAAGGAACTAAGCTAGCCCCGATTTCTGTGGTGAGCCTTAAGCGGTACAAAAACCAATAATAATATATGACTTTATAAATATAACTTTAAGTAAGCAAATATAAATTGGACTTTTCACATTAGTTCATTAAAATTAAGATTTTAATTGGAAAAATTCAGGTAATGCTAGGAACTATTTTAATTGATGTATTCTGCCTCTAATAAGAAGGAACTAAGATAACCCCGATTTTTATGGTGAGCTTCAAGTGGTACTTTCAAAATTCATAGAAATATTTCAACTTTTTTTACTATCGACTCCCTGGGAATCATCCACCACCACATGCATGGAAATTAATGAGTAAGGGAGTTATCCAGAGAAGGGATGGAATGCATACCACATATCTTGTTTGTTGTTTTATTTATAACTTTATTATTTTTATATTTTTAATATTTTAATATTTGTTATATAGGAGAATTTGTCGATCAAATGAAATAAAAATTGTGAAATGGAAGGGAAAGAAAAAAAGGAATAAATTGAAAAACTTGTATTTAGTGTGTAGACTGGTATTAATTGTAAAAGAAAAGTAAAAGAAAACTGTTGGGAAAAAAAATAATTATGTTTTCTTTCTATTTCATTATATTATATATAAATATGTAATTTATACATGTCCGATCACGGATTGGTTAGTATGCTGTGTAATGTAGCAACCCGATGTATTTGGGCAGCATGGAAGCATAAAGTATTTCTTTCTAAAATAACTCAAAAACTGAACAGTTTACTGAAAAAAAAAAATTATAACATTCAGTGCATAGACTACCATAAAATTAGAATTCGGTCAATGGATGTTTTTGACTCTATGACTGTTTATGTTGCCAAGTGATTATACAGATATACATGCATACACGCTATATTTCACTATAGAAATAAATATACTAGTTATCTTGAAGATTTTATATACAAACAAAAAAGTTTGAAAATTCTGTGTTTTTTTTTTTTTTTTGCTTATAGATAATTCTCTGTAGAGCTTTCGAGATCTCAAGCTTTTCTTACCATAGCAAATAATATAGAAAAGATAAATCTTTAATCCTTATTGATAGAAGGTCGAATTTATGCAAATATTTCT
>NW_027109632.1:448779-466019 GCF_000696795.3 Halyomorpha halys
AGTTATATTTATTTTTTCCATATTTCTTCTTTGTTAAAATTTTTAAAATGATGGCAGGTATTGGAAGCTTCTTCAGTTTTTTCTAAAAAGCACAATATCATCTGCAAATACAATAAGAGTTCTGCTAGATTGATCACAATATTTTTTTGTTTCTGTTTTAAACCAAGAATTGAAATGATAGATCTTGAAGAATATTTTTCTCATCGATTTTCCTTTATGTGAATTTCTTCATCAAGTAATCGATGCCACAGTAAATTGATTATATTGATGATCTGGCCGATGCTAAATATTTTGATTCTTATATTCATATTTTTATATAATCAAAATATAAATTAGCCCTAAATATTGACCATTTATTACAATAGTTAAAAGAAAAGTTTAATCAACAAATATTCAAATATAAAACATTCAAGTATATTTGTAGATAAATCACAAGATATTTATTCATTTAAAGGATTTCGCTATACAAACAGGAGGGGCTTGGGTTTAACGACAGCGATACAGTAATAAAAAATATTCATGACTGATACTTTTTTACGTGAATTATTTAAAAGTATGTAAATAAAATAATCACGCCAATCGACCTTCAATTATAAAAGGTAATAAGAAAGCATAAAAAGAAAAAGAAATACGAAACAAGCCTTTTAAAATTCTTAACTAAAATCATGAACAAATCTCTACATTACTAAATATTGGTATTACATTTTAAAATAATTATGTTATTGATTTGGTAGAGAAAATGAACCTGGATCAGAAAAAAATGAAACGCTCTTCTCAATAAATAATTTTTTTTTTACAATAAATAAATAAATGTTATATTTAATTTAATTGAGAAAGATTTCCCACATTCTATGAAATAATAAAATTGTTAACAATTGCAAGTACCTAAACGTTTCACTTAGAATCTAGAATCTTATGTATATTCGTATTCCAATTCAACATATCTTTGAAATGTGTTAAAGACAAAATATGAATCTTTATTTATTCTTTAAAGTTAAAGGGTTCTGTGAATTATTTTTTTTATGAAATTCAATTAACATTTCATATTTTTCAATTGAATTAATTAAACTCGTATAGTAGTTTTTTGTTATGTACGTGTACCAATACAAATTAGGTTGTACTTTAATACAATCTTCTTTTTTTTAAATTTATTTATTGCTATTTACAACTGTACATTATAATACATTTAGTAAATCTGATCTAAGTTAAATTAGAGTGTTACAGGCGTTTAGAGAAACTACCCATTGGTAGCACTCTAATGACATTTTACATTAGCTGGTCTCGTGGCCATCTTCTTTTCAGGCGCCTCGGAGGATTGTCAGGAATGGAAGAGGATGCAAGATTAGAAACTAGGGGGTTTGAGTGGTTAGAGAGTTTATAATGGAAGGAGTGATATCTGGTTCGGGCTTAGAACAATCTTAATTTTTTTTTAATAAAATTTTTTGTATTTTAACTCACAGAATCTCACTTTTAAGTACAGAGTTCTAATTTTTCGAGCTAAACTAACTATTTTTTGGTGACACTCGGTCGAAAAATAATAGGCACGTGTCCAAGGGTCTTGCTATTTTTTATTTTTTTTTTTACAATTATCACATAAAATTCTATAACTTCTGTATATTTCCCCTATAAAAGCATAAAATCTAAAAGATATTCATATAGATTGAAATAACGGAAATTGAGCTACAATTATAGTTACATTGGATTAAAATTGTGAGATACATATTTATATCGTGAACGCGGAATATAGGCGGAAAAAAAATTTCTAATTTTTTATTTATATAAAAATTCGTACTTAAGGGTTTAAAAAGACGCTTAGCAGTAATCTGACTTTATTTTACCTAAAAATTTGGTTTTGGTCTACTTTACTAGAAAAGATTTTCGGTGTTTGTATCTTTTTTATATGCTTTAATTCATTTAATATAAAAAAAGTCTTTTATCCTTATTCCACATAAAAAAATCCAATCAATTGCTTTTTCATAAATATTATATAGATGCAGAGCGGCATGCTACTAGGACGCATTGACAAGAATCGGTTACCACACATGCATACCCTCTCCTTGTAATGCATAATCAATGGTACTATGTGATAAATATATAATAATTAAATAAAGATTGTTGCTGACGAGATTCGAACCCACGAAGTTCTAAACCAAGCACTATGTCACTCTCCCCAACGTTCTCAGATATCAGATATATTACCAATTGTCCTGAAATGGAGATTTTTGTAACCTTGACTTTTAAATAGGCATTATTGAAGATAAAGGCAATATGTGAAATACATTCTGTCAAATACTAGGATTAATGTTTTACTATGTATCTTAATGAATGATGTAACTACGTACTGGATCTGAACAATGTTATCTAAGCTTTCTTTTAATACAGCTACGTTTTCCTTACATCATATTAATAATAAAGTAATATTTAATATGGTTATGTTAGTTATGATTCAAGGATTATTCTCGGAACAGGTTACTATCCGTTACTTTAACATTAAAAAATACTCTGAAGATGGTCAGGGGGGGGGAGGTAATATTCTTTCACGTACTATCACGACAGTATAGTCCCGGGGGTAGGGAAACGGGAAACGATTAATAATATATATAAGGATTTATATAAATAAAGTTTATTGTGTTATTCAAGGTATTGGCTTAAGCCTTTCAGATCTACACAGCCCTTGAATGGGAAGATCAAGATTTCATAAATGGGGCCTCCGCGAAATAAATAAAGATTGTTGCAGATGGGATTCGAACTCACAAAGTTCTAAACCAACCATTCTGTCATTTTCAACAATTTTTGTATTACATAAAACGTTTCCTTTCGATAATAAAAAAAATAGGTCTCATTCTCAGGGAATTTTTCACGGGAGAGAGCAGGATGGTGTAATCCCTCAAAATAATTAACAACTCAAAGAGTAAGGAAATTTGATATTTGAGAAATTAGTTCTAAATGCAAAAAATGTGGTAAAATATGGGAGTAAGGGTTTAAAGTTTTTTTTTTCTTTTCGAGGGATCGGTTTTTCAAAACTGTGTAGGAAAAGGGAAAATTTAAGAGAATACTCCTCAGGCCTCCGGCAAGTAAGGAAATTTTTTATTTTGATGATTTAATTTTCTAATTTTTAGTCATATTTTATACTGAAAACTTTGTTTTTTATTTCTGAAAATTATCAGAATTTAAGTTTTAGAAAAAAGCCCTTTTTTCCTGAAATATTACGTATCACTTTCATCCACTAATGTCTTGAATTACTTCATAAATTATAATTTTAATTATTTATCGGTTAATTTCGATTAATTACTAAGCAGTATTTATGTGATAAATATATAATAGTACAAAACCATTTATATATTATACATATATACATTTTCCAATTCTTCTCGTTGTTATAATTTTAAAAAATGGCTATATGATGTATAAAAGAGTAAATTTCTATCACAATTCAGAATACTAAATTCTTAATAATTTTCTTTTTTTGGCAACTTTATGTTACTAAGGAAAAATGGTGGTTTAATCAAATGGAAGACAGACACTGAACTTGACTGCTTAACCCAAATATTAATTAATATTCATGTACTTCGTCAAGACATAGCAGGAAGTGCAGAAGTAAACGAAATCCCCGGGAGATCTCATCTCATCTGTGTGTAAATTATCAATGGGGGAAATAATGAAGCAATTAAATACACAGATAAGGTAACAATAGCCCCCTTCACAAATTAAGTATCACCTGTTCATCTATAGATTACCCCAATCCTCCCAGGTATCTTAAAAGGGATCATTGCAAACTGGGACAGCTTGATATTAAATGTTTATGTTGCATCACTTAACCGTAGGAAAACATCTATGAAATATGTTAAATAAAAGCTTAATTTATCTTTATTATTTAATCTGGGATTAGGTTTATACAATTTTATTGTTTATTCAGTTTAAAATAAATAACCTTCGCTACTTCTCGTTTTTTTTTTTTGTTTCTATATTTTGGACGAAGTTTCAAATAAACAATTCATTATCCAGTCCATCTGCAAATTATTTCATTAGAAGTAAAGTGGTCTCTCGCTAATCCAAACTAATCAAGGTTCAGAAATTTATTTTTTAACTATTTTGAAATTTTAGTTTTTTTTTTTATTGCTGGAAAAACTATTACAACTGACAGGGGATAGTATGTAATGACTAATAAATACTAGTGTTAAATCTAAATAAATAAATAAATTGGTATACGATCTGGTATTAAATAAATAAATTTTTAAAAAACAATACAGTTTCACATTGAAGATTAATTTAATGAAAAGTTGTATACGCCGATGAAGAAATTGAGAAAATAAATACGCTTCCAACTTTTAGTACATAGCTTAGATTTTATTTTAAATATAAATAGTTATTATTTTTAACAAGATTATTTATTAAGGTGTTGATAATACGGTTTTATCGAATGTCAGTATATATTCTACATACATATATTTTTTTTAAATTTATTTATTTAATGTAATTTACAACTGTACAAAATAATACTATAATTAAATATGTTGTATGTTACATATACACTTGAAAATCTTGGGAAGGAACCACCCATTGGTGGTACTTCAAACATTAATTTAAATTAGAAGGTCCCGTAGCCAACTTCTTTTCAGACGCCTCGGAGGATTATCAGGGATTGTTAAGGATGAAAGATTAAGAATTAATGGGTTAGGATGATTAAGGAGTTTCGAATGAAAAGACGCATATCTGTTTTGGGTCAAATCTGCAACGAATGGGATGTTAAGGAGATTTATAATGACTCTTTGTGAATGAGTTTGTAACGTAATAAGGAGCATCAAGGATTTTGCGTAGGGTTTTGGATTGTAACGATTGGATGTGGGAACAATTTGATGGTTTGGTGGAGCCCCAGAGCTCAATTCCATATGTCCAAATTAGTCTGATTATCGTAGTGTATACTAATTTTTTGTAGTGAATGAGAAGTTTAGAGCGTTTGTCAAGTAAGTGTTGTACCAATCGGAATCTACGAGCAGTTTCTTGTCGTTTCAGTCTTGTGTGTGGATTCCAAGTAAGTCTCTTGTCAAGATGGAGTCCTAAGTATCGAATCTGTTCAACAGGCGTTAGTGGAGTATTTAGAAAGGATACTGTAGGACAGGAGGGCAGAGGTTTACGACGGAGAGTAAAGGTGATCTGGTGGGATTTGTCAGGATTTATTTTGATTCTCCAGTTTTTACACCATTCTTCAATAGAAGTTATGTGTGCCTGTAGTGTTTGTGATGCATTAGTTGGGTCGTTGTTTACAGAAAGTATACATGTATCATCAGCATATGTTGTTAGGACTGTGTTAGGGTGGGTTGGAATGTCAGCTGTATAAATCGTATATAGAATGGGACCTAAGATACTACCTTGAAGAACACCGGCGGACTGAAAAAAGAGAGATGAGTAGGCTAGGTTATGATTTACATTGAAGGTTCTATCAGTGAGGTAGGAGCGGATTATGAGGAAATATGTTGGGGGTAGGAGTTGACGAAGTTTATACTACATATATAAAATCAAATCTTTAATTAAATTTTTGTTTAAAGGTTTGGATTATGGAACAGTATGGATTAGGGAGATTCCTCTGTAGTTTAACGTTGTCAACCTGTTAAATTTTAATTATTTACAGTTTTAATAACATATTGTAAATTGATAATAATTACTATATAAATTGAGAAAAGCTAATTATTTGTAATATTTTTATTACCTAATTTTGTTATTTAACTTGTTTGATTTCATATATCCTCCTGATTTAAAGGGGTTTGTATTGTTTATATCAAAAAATATTTTATTACCAATTGTCCTGAAATGGAAATTTTTTTTAAATAGGCATTATTGAAGATAAAGGCAATATGTGAAATACATTCTGTCAAATACTAGGATTAATGTTTTACTATGTATCTTAATGAATGATGTAACTACGTACTGGATCTGAACAATGTTATCTAAGCTTTCTTTTAATACAGCTACGTTTTCCTTACATCGTATTAATAATAAAGTAATGTTTAATATGGTTATGTTAGTTATGATTCAAGGATTATTCTTGGAACAGGTTACTATCCGTTACTTTAACATTAAAAAAACTCTGAAAATGGACTGGGGCGAGGTAATATTCTTTCACGTACTTTCACGACAGTATAGTCCCGGGGGTGGGGAAACAGGAAACAATTAATAATATATATAAGGATTTATATAAATAAAGTTTATTGTGTTATTCAAGGTATTGGTTTAAGCCTTTCAGATCTACACAGCCCTTGAATGGGAAGATCAAGATTTCATAAATAGGGCCTCCGCGAAATAAATAAAGATTGTTGCAGACGAGATTCGAACCCACTAAGTTCTAAACCAAGTACTGCCACTCTCCCCCCCCCCCAATGTACTCGGATATCACGTCCTCGTTTATTTTATTGTATTTACTGAAAAATTATTAAATGTATAAAATTTGCGAAATTCAACAATTTTTATAGAAAGCAAACTTTTCCTCTCAAGACCCATTCAAAGGGAATTTTTCACGGGAGAGAGCATAAAGGTGTAAATCCTCCAAATAATTTAATAACTCAAAAAGTAAGGTGATTTTACGTATGAGAAATTACTTCTAAATGCATAAAATGTGGTAAAATATAGGAGAAAGAGGTTTAAAGTTTATTTTTGCTATTTCGATTGTGTAGGAAAAGGGAAAATTTCAGGGAATACTTCCCAGGCCTCCGGCAAATAAAGAATTTTTTTATTTTGACGATTTAATTTTCAAATTTTTAATCTTATTTTATAATGGAAAACTTTATCTTTTGTTTTTGAAAATTATCACAATTTAAGGTTTAGAAAAAAGAAAATAGAAAAGAGAGTATAAAATATTCTTGAAAGCATTAATCCATTTTTTCCTGAAATATCAGGTATCACTTTCATCCACTAATGTCTTGAATTACTTCATAAATTATATTTTCAATTATTTATCGGTCAATTTCGATTAATTATTAATTACTATCGATTCATTAAATACATTAATTAATGATAAAGTAAATTTGATAAATAGTCAAGTGTCACAATTATCAATAGCTGTCAGTCTGCTTGCAACCGATTTAATTTATTCGATAGGTGATCCTTGCTATGACAGTGTGTTGACATCAGATCCCCATCATTAACTAACACCTTGAAGGATATACTGAGAAATTCCAATAAATCATTACTTACAAATATATTTAATATACATTTGCTATAACCTCCAGATGTTGACAATAGTATGTTGTTGGTGAATTCTGAAGATGAGTCCTAGCGGTCATAATAGCAGAGCATTTTAGGGCAAGGGTTCCAGAGTGCTTGGTTCAGAAAGTTGTGAGTTCGTTTCTTACCAAGTTCAGTCAATATTTATTCTGTAGTGACCCCGAGAAATAAATTTGGACATTCCCTCTTAGGTGTTTAAGAGAGGACTTAAGTCATTAAAAAAAATATGTGTCTAGCATGTCTAAAAAACCTCACTTAAGAACGATTCGTTACGTATTTTTTTATTGCCACTTTATTTTAATAATTAAATTTATTATATTTTTATAATTTATATATTCTTCAAAAAAAATTATTTTGACTTTTATTTGTCATTTAAAGAATTTTACAACACCGATTTTAATTTATAATAATGATTATATAAGATTAAGGAATAAATGGATACCACATTTGTCGCAATTCATCAATAAAAATTTATTTTCAATATATATTTTTTTGACGTTTGGGCCCTGTAAAAAAAAAATTGGTTATTTCCGAAAATAATTTCTGCTACCTTACTTTTTCAAGTTTATGACTAAGCATTTTTGAATACATAAATTAATAGTTCATTAAAAAGCTGCTTGCACATTAATTATTGCTAAAACATAATTTAATGTTGAGTAGTTATTAATATAAAAATGTGGCTCATTAGTCCTTTAATATGTTTTTTAATAATATTATAAATTAAATGAAGAGTCCCATTAAAAACAGATTAACTACCATAATAAACATAATAACTTGTTAATGAATCACTCCTAGCTTAAAGCGTTATTATACCATGAATTAATGACTTAGCTATTGGGCGTGAAATAAGATATCACTTATACAAACTTTTAGTTTAATTGTAAGAGGCAATCCATATGTGAAATAGTAATCTTAATACAATAGTAATCACTAATCAATAATAGTAATCACTTATACAAACTAGTCAGTGGCAATGAAATCACATATACAGTGGTATATTAGTTTTATACCATAAATAATACTATAGTATCACATTTATTTAAAGTCTATTGGTTTATTTATTTTTTTGTTTATGTTAGGTACAATGATATATAATAACATTAAAGTATTTAAGAACTTTTATTTAGCGGGCCCAATCTTATATTAATTGTTAATTACATTGTTTTTTGGATAAATGTATAATTTTTATTTTCTTTTGAATCAAACACTTTTCATTTGAAAAACTAGAATAGTCTATGCTTTGAATGAAGACTATTGTTAAGCTCAACCACTTGATATAACATTCTGTTACAATTAGGATTTTTACAAAACCAAACATGAATGTAAAATAGAAAAATGTTACCAAATATCTAAATGACTTAAGCCACATGACTTGTTAATCAGTATCTAACACCTTTTAGTTTCAGCATAAAATTAAAATATAAAAACTATTTAAGTGTAAATTTCTTAAATCATAACCTATTCAGTTATTTATTTTATTTTATTTTTTTTTTTACTTTTCAGCTACGATAGCAGTAATCATGACCGGAAACGCTATGGGTTGGCCTTCCCCAACATTGCCATTGCTGCTTTCAATCCGATCTCCGGTGCCGATGAACACAGACGACACTTCATGGATGATTTCACTTATGTACTTCGGAAACCTCTTCAGCCCAATCCCTTGTGGTTACATGATGGAAAAATGGGGCAGGAAGTTCACGCTGCTTTACCTCAACGTTCTTCCTTTGACCTCCTGGCTTCTAATCCTCTTTACTAGAACAACATATATGATATTCCTGGCTCGCTTTCTGTCTGGCCTATGGCTTGGTATAGTGTACACTGTAGTGCCCATTTACTTAGGTGAAATCGCTGAACCTCGAATTCGAGGATCGCTCAGCACTTTTTTTGCTATAATGACATACGTTGGTGTTCTTTTCGAGTACATTGTCGGTCCGTATGTATCGTATAGTGCTCTTGCTGCAGCTTCAGCTGGGTTTTGTATCCTCTTCGTTGTTCTTTTCCTACCCATGCCGGAGTCACCTTATTTCTTGATTAAAGTAGGCAAAATTGAAAAAGCAAGAGCGTCTCTTTTCTGGCTTCGCGGAGACGATCCTAAAGTCGATGAAGAACTGAACAGAATCGAAAATGCAGTCCGTCAGCAAATGGCCAATAAAGGAACAATCAAAGATTTGTTCGCAACTAAAGGAAACCGAAAAGCATTTTTCATTGTTGGATTTCTTTCGATACTACAGAGGTTGTCGGGAATTGGAGCTATGATCGCCTATACTTCAATAACATTGCCCAAGAATGCTCTAGGCCCACTAGGACGTGATGAGTGTGTCATCATTCTTGGAACAGTCTGGGTATTATCGACTCTTCTCTCGTCTTTCATGGTTGACAAAATAGGAAGAAAAGTATTGTTGGTAGTTTCGTCGTTTGGTTGTGGTGTAACCACATTTCTTGCAGGACTGTGGTTCTTGATGAACGACAACCTGAAGATGGATGTCAGTTCGTTTAGTTGGAGTCCATTTGTCTGCTTCGTATTTCATGGTTTCTTTTATTCAATAGGGCTTAACCCAATTGTGACTACAATCAAAGGAGAAGTCTTTTCAGCAAACATCAAAGGTGTTGCGTCTGCTCTGACCACTCTTATGTTAGCTATAGCTTCCACGTTTCTCAATAAATCCTACCAAATGTTCGCTGATTATGCTGGCATGTTTCTTAATTATTGGCTTTATGCTGCTGGTTGTGCGATAGCAATAATATTTACACTTACTTATGTAGTTGAAACGAAAGGTAAGACTCTCCAAGAAATTCAAGATAAACTAAATGGAAACTGGCATAAGGAAAAGGATCTCCAAGTTAGCAAATTATGATTATACACACAATTTATTTTAAGAGAAGCGACATTCAGACTGAATATCCGGCCATTTCTTTATGTATAACTAGATTTCATTATTTATTTTATGTTCTATGGTCAACATTAAAAATTATGCCTTAGCTAATGTTTTATCCACTATTGTGGAATCAGTTTAATCTAGAGTTCCTCAAGAAATTCAATGGGAGATTTGTTTAATTATATATTTAAAGGAATTATTTCACAGCGATTTTTGATACTCGAAATTACTTTTTATACTAACTGCTGTGATATAAAATAGAAGGAGTAGAAAAAAATTTTGTGTAGATGTAATAGTTTCCTTGATAAATTTAGCGACGTTATTTAAAATTTGTATTCTGTTTTATTTAATATGTTTTAAGCTCGGTGTCCTAACTCCTATAAATTATGACATTAAGAGACATTAAAATCATCAAGTATGAGTAAAACTGGCTTATAAAATTCGTCACTTACTTTATATTATATGTATATATTATTATTTAAAATCCAAGAGAGTATTCTTGGAGAAACTACAAATATGTGTCATATTTCACTATAATGGAATGATAACTGTGATAAGAGTTGTATTTATTTTTTTTTTCTACGCATTATAGTGCTTCCCACAAGCTCAATTATAAATATTATTTATTTCTATAAAGGAGGCAAACTAAATCTTAGAAAAATTAACAACAATTGAAACTTTATCATTCTGTATTTCTTTAAACTTAAGTATTAGAATTAAATATTATTTATAGCAAAAACTTATTCTTTCTGTCTTCCTATCCTATTGTGTTAGAATTATTGTGTTAGTTTCATAGATTCGTTAAATAGAAAATTTTACCTTCATTAATAAATACATTTGTATGTGTATAATTTATTATATTAAACTAGATTAAGTATAAATAAGTCATTGCAAATGTATTTGACTGTTATTTATTAGAATATTTATATTTTAAAGTTATTTAATTTAAAATAAACATTTTAAAAACAGTTTATCAGTTATTTTATTACGATTATTTTTTACACCCTTATTTTACAAAATAACAAGCATGTCCAAGTGAATAATTTATATTATATTAGTTAGTCACCGAATAGTAATATAATGTTGAGAAATGTAAATGTAAGATTATTCAATAATGAAGAGTATCTTAGAGACCGTCTGTGGCTCAGATGTTTAGAACTAGGTCTATCGTCCTGAGATATGCAGTGCCGGTTCGAATCCGGCCTGGAGGTGTAGACTTTTCATTAAGTGGTGCTCCCACAAAACAAAATACTTGACCCCCCACCATGGTTAGAATAGGTCTGTCACCTGTAGATAACTAGGCATATATTACCTTCAATGTGGATTGCCTTTAAAAAAAAAAAAAAAAGGTCTTATTGTAAAAAGGAGAAACAAATCAGTGTAAAAAATTGGCATTAAACATATTCAACATTTATTTGTTGGGCTTTTTCGTACGAAAATAAATGTCACAAACTACTTTATAGCTCATTAAACTAGCTTTAATTTGAGTGCTAATAGACAGCTGTACGTCGAATGGTTTTTGAGATATAATTTTTTTCAAAATAAAATCACTAACTGATTATCTTTCGGTACGTTCCATACAACATTTTTATAATGTGAACTATTAGGGCTTACATTTTAGCAAATTTACTCTACTTTAAATGATGCTCTCTTAGATTATCCATTGTTGTTGGTAGTTGTAAAGATATAGAGCTTGTCCCCTCACCATGGTTAGAGTAGGTCTGTCACCTGCAGATAACTAGGCAAACATCACCTTCAACATGGATTGCCTTTCAAATAAAAAAAAAAAAATAAAAAAAAAAAAAAAAAAAAAATTAATTTTATAATAGTATTTTATTTTAAAAAGGAGGAACAAATCAATCTCAGTGTAAAAAAATTAGCATTAAACATGTTCAACATTTGTTTATTGGGCTTTGTTGTAATATGATTTTTTTTTGATAATTCTTTGTCTTACAAAATGTCTATGAAAACAATTATTACAAAGTAAAAATTTAATCGTTTACTTTCTGGCTCTATCTGTTTTTTAACGAAACAAACTAAAAATGTTCATTTTTTCATTTATGAGAAACAATTCAAGTCCTGGCTGTACTGTCTCCTTTGAAAAATACTACGTTCGAGCTCCCTCATTTTGGAACTTCTTACCAGTTTCCATCCGTTAAGCTTCCTACTTAACATTATCCAAACACCAATTAAATATCCATCTCCTCGTCGATTATCAATCTTCTGTTAACTAAACTAATTAACTAAATAATATGAACATTATTATAATTTTAGATAAATGTGTATATTTTTTTCATATTTTATTTAAATGAATATTGTAATAGTTTTATTTAATTATGTTCAAAATAAGGTAATGTAGCCAGATATAAACTGTTAAAATTGTTATTCCCATGGGACCAAGTATCTCAGAATAAAGAACGATTTTTATTTCATTATTGCAGAATAAACATTCATTTTTTCTTTCCTGGTTCGCTTATAGACTTTGGAGATCATTAACCGCTTCTACACCTTTGCCGATCTTCTCTGAGAGGCACATTCAAATTTTATATTTTTCCCGAGGGTGCCAGTAAGACCACTATGTTTCACAGTCGTACGTCATAACGGGTTTTATTATTACAATTCACATTCAAATTATAAATGTATGTATTTACAGTTTTAAGAAAATAAAATTATCTTTCTCTCGGGAATTTATTATAATTTCTAAAAGTTAAAGGGCTTTAACAGGATTTTCTTTTTAGAAAGTTTGATAAATTAATTTCTATAAATTTTCTAAGGTTAAACAATTTCCAAAGATAATTGTCCTTTATTCGTGCACCTTAATATTGTCCGGAAACGTTGTACAACTAGAAAGAAAAATACAGAATAATTTATATTCATCTTAGGAAGTTTTTTAACTGCAAAACATTTATAGAGCTTTAACTATTTTTCATCAAAATCGTTTTTCTTTTATTATTTTTTATTACTGTGTGAAGGTAATATTCTAAATTATTATATTATCGGTTTTGATAAAGTACTAAGAGATATATGTGGCTTATAGACAAAAATATACCTTTGAGAAAAGACAGGGATATAAAAGGTCTAAGAGTGTATTACACTTTACTAAAAATTTTTAAATTAAATACATAACTTAATCCATTCACTGTATTCCATTAAATAAATTTTCTTGTACAAGAGCCGGGAAAAAAAAGGCAGTTATCTCACCCCAATTTTTGATTAATTTAATGAAAACTATGTATAATTACTAGTCAAAACTGATGAGTCTGCCAAGTATAGGTAGAGGGAATAAAAAACGGTGGCTGTTTCAAAACTTTAAAAAAACATTAATTTTTCATTCGGAGCTCTATATCTTAAAAACTACCAACAACACTATAAAATCTAAAAGATAATTATTTAAAGAAGAGTAAATTTGCTAAAATATTAGCCCCAATAGAGCTATTTACGTACAATAGTTCACGAGATATCGTCTTTTAAATATTAAAGCTAGTTAAATGTACTATTATGTAATAGTTTATAATTTTTATCTTAGTAGGAGTAGTAGATTTTATGATATTTGACAAAATAAACTCACGAAATGTTAATATCTAGTTGTTCGTATAAAATGTTGGATTTTTGAAAAAATATATCTCTAGACCCATAAGAGATATGTCTGCCAACACTCAATATAAAGAAAATTTAACTTACTATAAAGTAATTTATGACACTTATCTTCGTATCGGTATTAGTTTTTATTATATTCACATATGAATATAAATTTGGCAAATGAAAATTTGTCCGGACAACTATTAATCAATTTATTTTAGCAAATTTCATGAAAACTACTACTCCTACGAAAATAAACGTCACTAACTACTTTATATCTCATTAAACTAGCTTTGATTTGAGTGCTAATAGACACCTGTACGTCGAATGGTTTTTGAGATATAAATTTTTCAAAATAAAATCACTAACTGATGAACTTTCGGTACGTTCCATACAACATTTTTATAATGTGAACTATTAGGGCTTACATTTTAGCAAATTTACTCTACTTTAAATGATGCTCTCTTAGAATATCTATTGTTGTTGGTAGTTGTAAAGTGATAGAGCTCCAAATAAAAAATTAATTATTTTTAACGTTTTGAAAAAGCTGCCATTTTTTATTCCTCCTACCTATACTTTGGGCAGACTCATCAATTTTGACTAGTAATTATACCTAGTTTTCAATTAAGTAATCAAAAATAGGGGTGAAATAACTGTTTTTTTCTCCTCTTGGACTCTTGTTCTATTCAGAGGGGAAAACACTTTGAATAAAATGATGTGAAATATTTGTCTTGATCCTTATCATATTTTGCTCTTACCTGTTACTTATAAACTGTGAATGTCACTAAGGCTATTACTTAATTAGTTTTATTAAACCATTTAATTAGTTCGATTGTGGCAAGAGCCCTAAAGTGCCACTTCTTCACCAATGAGTATCTTCCTTTCAGATATTCCTCAGGAGGTGACTCTGGAGCATATTCTCTGCATCTCGAGGAGCCGAAGGATTAATTCCTTGGGATTTTACCCATCAGCATTCATAAAGTAATACCATTGAATAATAAAATTAAAACATTAAACTTTTAATGATACAACCGATGCAGAAACAAAGCATAAGTGAGCTTCTTTTTTTTTATGTTTTTAATGTTCTAGTTGACAAATTATTTATTTATTCTATTACTGGAAGATTCTTTAGAAACCTTCTTTTGTCCAATAGAGCTAAAAGGAGTCAAGGTGATGGCACATCTAATCCAGTAGAGTTCCAATCGTTCATTTATACAATGAAAATACCTCAAAGTGAAAAGGTTGACCAATATAAAACAGCAATTGCATAAAATATAAAACCAACAGTTTATGATTTACAAATAGTACATTCGAAACATTTTAAATAGACCTATATTATTATTATTATTATCATTATTATAAGAAGTATATTATACAATTGATTAATAAAGAGGTAATCATGATTGAAGAAGAGATGGTGTGTCCAACGAAGCAAAGGGCGTAAGTGAGGTTAATGGTGAGGAGAATGGTGATACCGCGGCAATTCCCTACGACGCCCCGACTGGTTTGAATCGCCGATGGACTCTTACCTAAAATAATAAAAAAAATTATTACTGTTAATATAAGTAAAAATAAAAAAAATAATTATATAAGTATCCTTAAATTGTTTAATTCCTTTCACCAAGCTTTTGCAATGGTTTTCAATTCAGCCTAAATGCAAGATGCAAATTTTGTATTAAAGATGGGGCAAGATGGAAATTTTACTATTACTAAATTAATTCATATAGAGTGAAACTTCTTTTAACGGACACCCCTTCATGACGGAGTCCTCTCCTCTTAACCGATACGTTAATTTAAGTCCCTTAAAAATAGGATGTACCAACATAAAAATTCCTGCACGGAATACAAAAATAAACATAAAAGACAAAAAAGAAGCATAAAGTGCTCCAGCAAAATATTCCCTTCAATTTAAACATTTTTTAATTAAACAATTTGATTTGGAAAATCCATTTATTTTACAGAACTAGTGTGAAAATAACTGGAGGAACTGTGTTGTAAATTTTAAAACGGATTCTGAAAAATAATTTCTTTTCCATAATAATCGGTATTTTAAATAAATAATTATGTGTTTTTAGATTGGCTCTTATTTTCCGACTCAGTATTCATCAAAAAAATGAAACATTTTAGAAATTCTAATTCATATTCGATCAATTTATTGAAATTTACCTATGGAAATTTTTTATTTTATTTATTTAATTAATGAATTTAAATATTTTATAGAATTTTGAACCTTTACCGTAATTTTAGAATAGTTAAAATATGTTTATACTAGCAACTCCTCTCGTACTAGAGAGGGTTCTAGTTTAGTTACGATGACGAGGTGTTTGGAGGTGAGTACTAATTATTCTAGAGTAATTTTTTGCTTTTTTAATTGTTATGTTCTGTTTCTGAATGATAAGTCCTTTTATTATATAATGTGTGTTCTAGCTACTTAGCTATTAACATACAAAGCTATTAACATTTGCATAAAAATAAAAAAAAATATTGATGATATCTATATATTATATTTGTCTATGTATTTAGTAAACATTATCCCTTGAATTAAAAAAAAACAACATTTTTCACAATGTATAAACCTGGGTCTCCTTCGTTAACAAAAACATTTTAAACTGAAAACGAAAAAGGTAGACAAATTTTACAGGAAGGTATAGACGTTTTATTCAAAAAAGAGTATAAAATATCATCAGATTTTAAGAACCCGTAACAAAATGGAGGCTGAAAAACCGATTCAGTAGAATTTCGAATTTCATCCTGAAATCGTATATTTATGGCATATACATAAGCTTAAAAAAGTTACAAAAATAATAAAAGTTTTAAAATTTTATTTTCCATTGGTCTTATTCAAAATCCAGTAGAAAATTAATACATATTTGGTACTAAAGAATTGCAAAATAAGGCCTTTTGCTAATAAATTTGATATAATAATAAATTTCAAAATAGTTTTTAAAATATTTACTGTTTAAAAAGTACTAATATTAAGATCAAAACGGAAATGGAAAAAAATATATATAAATATTGAAAACTTATAAAAAGAAAACTAAAAATTTCTAAATGGAAAGCAAGCTTTGATTCGTCTCAGCAGTTTATATAATCAACAAAATTGTTTACCAGTTAAGTCAATTCATATTTTACAGTCTTCATCAACTGTCATGAAAGTGGAAGGAGGAACAGAATTGAATAGCTGTAATTAAAAAAATTTAACTCAATGGATAATCCGCAGTTGCCCTGGCGTAACATAGAACGGATACTCATCCTAGAACAGAAGTTTGCAATTACCCCTTACTACAATGTTTTATTGTAGAAACTGCAGACTAGGACTTAAAAACTAGAAAACTATACATGAGAATGTAAACCACAAAGTATTTTGAAGAACAGGTTCTAAGTTTCCACATACCACAAAAATCTGCTTACAGGTAGACACAGAAACGGAAAAGATTCCGTTATATGTATAGCTGGAATTAAAACTGTAATTATTTATATATTTTTATAACAATGAAGATTTACTATCTAGTTTCCTTATATTTTAATTCAATAGGTCATTCATGTATATGCCGCTCAAATTAACGG
>NW_027109632.1:466070-466663 GCF_000696795.3 Halyomorpha halys
AACCGCTATTGTTTTTTATTATCATATTTATTACCCTTTATTTTCAAATAGTTATAACTTGTTATAATTATCAGGTATATATTTATCACACTTATTTAAATGTATTTTTTTTATGCATATTCGTTAAATATTTTTTTTAGATTTTAATGAAATGTAATATTAGACGGCAATTTTCTGTTTTGTAAGGTCTTCGAATGTCTTTATTTTTGTTATTAACTTTAATTTTCTCTTTTATAAGTATTATTATTTTTTTTTTTTTAATACTTGTTTATTTATTGATAGATATTACAATATGCCACACAGTTGTTGGCAATAGGTAATAGTGAAGAATGATCTCATACATACTAAAATAAATAAATGAATAAAAAAAAAAAAACTCCCTTAAAATATATACAAACAGAAGAATAAACGAAATGAACATAATCAAATTATCTGTATGAACAATAAATAAATAAAGTAACATAATTATAAAATAATATAGTGTCTAGTCACATTTAGAATATTTACACAATCGACCTGAGGATCCCTGAGCCCACTCTATCCCCCACGTGTGAGGGGTAGAGCAGAGCTCAAAAGATCCCAGCGCATCCTTC
>NW_027109632.1:469079-478207 GCF_000696795.3 Halyomorpha halys
AAAAAGGTAAAAAAGAGAAAAAAAAATTAAAATATAGAAAAATAAAATGATTAAAAAACCAAAACGATAAGAAAAAAAATTATGTTTTACAATTATATATTTTAATATTTAATGATAGTTCCTAAGTAACATAAGAATAATAAGCAATTCTCCAACTAGACTTAATATGCTATGTGTATAACAGGCCAATGCAATTGGGCGCCACTGCTTTTTGAATTAAGAGTTTCTCTCTCTCCACTATTAGTATCGACAGAATACTTACTGGAGTGTACGTGTACTTGAACATAGGCGACGTCTGCGTTGGAAGGGCTGCAATAGTACCTTCCGGAGTCTGCCTCGACCGCTCTCCTGATTAGCAGATGGCTGCTACTCGTCTCGGCCTTCACGGTGATCACGCTGATCCCGCCCCTCTCGGAGTCATAGTTGACGACAGCCACTTTACCCCTCTCAACAAAATAGTGTCACTCACTGATTTGTTCAACACTTATCACCTCCAACAATACTAGAAATGAAATATAATATATCCAACAAAGGAAAAAAATGCCATCTTTTGTCTTGTTTTTAACTTAAAATGTATAAACTGAACATATGTCCCTTCAGGTTGCCTAAAAAAATGTATATGCCTGATTTATTCCTTTATTCCTTCTTGCAATATTGATATATGGAGCCCTTCTTCCAAAATGCGTTACTTACATTATTTCAAGTACTATTCTTAGTTCTACATGTATGATGGCAAAACATACTATATTAAAATTGAGTTTCTATATGACGCACAAAAAAAACTTTTTTTTGTTTGAATAAAACAATATATATTTACATAAAGAAAAACAAATAATATTGTACTAAAGACTTTTCATTTTGTTTTGTTTTTTTTATCATTTTTTTAATTTTTATTTAATTAGGAAGTAGAGGTCAGTATTACCCCAATCCAACTTTAATTTATTAAACTTAATAAAAAATTATGTCAAGTACATATATTCAAGACAGTATATCTACGACCTAGGGGACGTCCTATCTCGACTACATTGAGCCACTCCGTAGGGCGAAGGGAAAAGACCTCCGACAAGCGAGGAACCTAGCTAGATCCCTAATCCTAATCCTAGAATTCTAGGAACCCCTAGAAATAGGGAAATATGGAATTCCTGGCTGAATGCTTCTCTACGCTCAGAGGCGCTAAAGGGGGAAGCTAAAGAAGAAAAAGAAATTATAATCCTAAAAACTGAATAATGACCTTCAATATACTCACACAATTAGTCAGGGAATCTATTCTGACCATACATGTATATTTACACTTAATAGAACAAATGTGTTTACTTAAAAATAAAATTACCCCTGTCAAACAGATCCGCTACCTTGGACTACAGCTGGACAAATGACTAACCTGGAATCCTCCCACAAGACTGAAAAGACAGGAAACCGCACGTCGATTTCGACTATTACATAACTTACTAGACAAACGGTCCAAACTTCCAATTCATTACAAAAGACTGATTTACATGACAATTATAAGGCCTATCAGGACATACGGCGTTGAGCTTTGGGGCTCCACTAAACCTTCGAATTCCTCTCGTATCCAATCCTTACAATCCAAAATCCTTCGTAAAATCCTAAATGCTCCCTACTGTGTCACAAATAAAATCCTCCACAAAGACCTTAATGTTCCATTTGTAACCGATCTAGCCCGAACCAGATATCAATCCTTCCATTACAAACTCCCTAACCACTCAAACCCATTAGTTTCAAATCTTCCTTCCTCTTTTATTCCGGACAATCCTCCGAGGCGTCTGAAAAGAAGATGGCATTAGAGTGCTACCTACCAATGGGTAGTTTCTCTACATGCTTGTACCATACCATTATGGTTTCCTCAAATTTACTTGATGTATTTATGTACAGTAAATATCAATAAATAAATTTAAAAAAAAATAAAATGGAGTTCCATTTACCACCACCTTCTTCTCTATAATTTATTTTAAAAAAATCAAATAGAAAAAAAAATCGCATAAGAAATTACTGGTAATAATAAAAAAATCCTATTTTACTGAGGGTAGAGGGAACAATTCCAGTTATGGATCTAATAGTCCAATTGGACCATTGACTGCAATCTGAAGGTTGTCATCTAGTTCTAACTAGAAAAGGGGTGTCAAGATTAATTTCTCGGGACCTCCGAGAAATAAATGTTAACTACCCAAGGCAAGAATTGAACCCAGTCAAGGTAAGCCTAGCAGCCAACTTTTTGGTTGAGCCAACTCTGATCCGAAGAGCCCTCAAACCCATAAGGGCCTGGAACCCCATATGACTAAAGACGGCCCTTGTTTTAAGAACCCTTTGATCTAACTAACTATCTGGGCACTGCAGTATTGCGGTAAACATAGTCGACGTTTTCATAACTTTGCTAGGTAGAGAACTATGCCTTAAAATTTGAAAAGACTACATCGATTTTCACCCAGTAAAGATATTCCAGCTAAGTTATAATCTGCTATAATCCAAAAAATGATGTATTATATCTTCATCTTTCACATAACTATACAAAATTTCATTAAACTTTTAAGTTCATATATAATTTTTATTGAAACATACCATATCGTGATGATACCAAAATATGTAAGCCGGAGGTTCGGTGCCATATTGTATGGAACAGGTAAGATTAATGGTGCTACCATGTTCGACGTGAACTTCAGACCTGCCATGGATTACCGCTGAGGGAACTGAAAAGGGAATTCAAGTTAGTCATCATATACATTTAACAATAAATTTATTCATTTTTTTTTTAATTCAAAAAGAAATTATTAGATACTTTAGCTTAGTAACAACCATGGTTAAATAAGATTTATAAGGAAGATTATTAGTTGATCTATGTAATTAATAAAGGAAGATAGAGCGGATTGTAAACGTAAAAGATTACTCAAAATAATACAAAAACTATTTTATTAAATACCAGAGATTCGCTCAAGGTTCCAGTGGTTCATCAGAGCTAAATAATCCTGTCATATTAAACAATAATTTTATCTTGTTTTATTGAATAGGTTATCAAATGTTTATATTATTCTTTATTTGCCTATTTTCTTATAATCTATTTATTTATCTATCCCCTTGGTCCTTTTGTTATTTCACCATACTTACACCTTATTTATTTTCTCATATTTCGTCCCTTTTTTATTTATTTGTTTTATAAAATCTACAATTATTTTTTTAATTGATTTTCACTACTTAGAACTGCAGTGGCACATTTATTTATTTATATTAATACATATTTTATTATTTATTATTATAAATTATAATTAAAGTAATGAATTATTATAAATTCTACTATTGATTACTAGATATGCAATTAATATTTATTCTATTTATATTCTTTTAATCTACTTCGTTCATTTTTATATATTTTGTATATAACTTTCTTTTTTATTAGGTTTATATAACTTTTTCATATAACATTATATTCTTATATTATAACCATACTTAACAATTTTTGTATCTAGTTTTATTTAACCCTGATAAAGTGCCCTACAACGAGAGGCGAAACATTGGAGGGTAATAATTTTTTTTTCTTAATCTGAGCAATCTTTTTTGACCACCAACCGGACCATACTCCTAAACAAAATATAAGAATAATCAAAAAAGCAATAATTGAATTAGAAATATCTAAAAATTTTGTAGCAATAAAAGTTGCTGGTAATTCATTGTATAATAATCATATATTTTTAGCTTATATTATTTAATGCGTATTTTAAATATAATAAATATAGTTCGCCTACCTCTTAATACATATATATAGGATGCCTAATATAAATCAAACAATATATTTATATAAATATCATATGTTTAATGTTTTAACATTATTATAAATAGCATAATATATGTTAAATAATTATACAAAATAACTAAAATACTAAATTGTAGCTAAATATTTTAATGGATACAGATGAAATAACTAAAACAAATATTAGGCATTATTTATAATGAATTATCAGTCTTCATAATCGCTTAAGCAACATCCATATTCCAATTCTAAATCGGTGGTCAAATACAATTATCATATTAATTTATCATCCCAATGAGAAAAAAAGAAACAAAAATTTGCTGATAGTAAAAATCTGAAACCAAAAAATGAAGGAGATCGTTTTATATTTAGAGAGAGGATGAATACAATATAGTCAAGGAGAAAAGTGTTTATTCCATAGGATTTTTTTTTTTTTTTTTTTAAGGGAAGATGTGACAGAAAAATGTTGAAAAATAAGAGAAAAAAAGGAGAAATAATAAAGATAGAGAAAAACTGGAAGGCGCGCTATTTATACTATGCCGCATAACAGTGCTTCAACCGTAGAATACCCAAGAGACTTGAATATTCGTATCAAAAAATATTATTTATGATTTATTATAATGATTGTTTGAGAGTGGTTTATTTTATTATTAACACACACAATTTGGATCCAATAATCTCTCAACTTTTATTTTCAGAAAACTCTCCAACGTTTTGGCCTTGAGGCCATTCTCAAAGAGACAACCTATAAAAATTTTTGTTTTTATATTAATTACATTGTTTCCTTAACAAAATACTGATATTTTCGGCTATAGTTTAAATATTTATGTCATAACATCATAACAGTTTCAAATAATGTTTTTAAATTTATTATTTACTTACATAACTTTTTATATCTTAAATTTAAAACTTGTTCACACAAATAATCTTCTCTTTTTCCACTTACAAACATCATTTATAACAGAACTTACCTTCAACAGGTTAATTTTAATTAAAATTTAATGTTAATTAAATTGTATTAAATGTAAAATAACTTATTTTCAATGATAAGGTGATAACAGAGTCCTAACCTGTTGAAGGTAGGTTTCAATAATCAATTAAAAAACATTATTTGAAACTGTTATGATGTTATTTTAATATTTGATTTATTTTAAAGATATGACATGGACAATTATCCTGAAAAAAAGTTTTTAAAGAACATGACATCAATATTTAAGGTATAGCCAAAAATATCAGTTTGTTATTATATCAAAATATCATGTTGTTAAGGAAACAATGTAATTAATATAAAAACAAAATTTTTTATAGGTTGTCTTCTTAAGAATGGCCTGAGGGCCGAAACGTCGGAACGTTTTCTGAAAATAAAAGTTGAGAGATTATTGGATCAAAATTGTGTGTGTTAATAATGAAAAAATATTATGTTGTACAAAATATATAAGACTGCCTTATTTTTCTTTCAATTTCAGTATGCCTGGTTTTTACACCATCGCACTCTAGATACATTTTAAAATTAAAAAGAAAATAGATTTTAATTTTTAAACATCAATAATATATGACTTGTGACAACATAGCATGAATGATTTCGGTTAGGAGGGATGGATATATCTGGTATTTTAAGATCTTGTAGAACCACCAAACTGAATTCCGTGCTTTAAATACACAGGTACACATATAAGTATAAATGTGTATATATGGAAGTATATTTTCGATCACTAAACATACCAACGACGTAGAGTTGCACGAATAAGCTCTTGACTGGTATTGTGCTGACCTGGCATTCGTAGATACCAGCATCCCTCTTCTGAACCCACTTAATCTGAAGGGTCCATTCGGTGCTGTCCTTTTCGTGAAGAGAGATGAACCTCTGGTCTGAGGTGTAAGTGTACGCTCCGACTGTGAGGATGTGAATGTCTCTGTGCCGTACCCATGAAACCTGTATTTAAAAATATAAACTCTTTAGAACAAATAAAAACGTGAAAAATTGATTTAACACTTTTAACAAATGGAAAGAAAGAAAAATATCTAAAAATATGAATATTTTTTAAATATATTTTTACATGAAAATAGATTCTTCCAGGTTAAGATTATATACAATATATGTATAATATAACATCATATCTGATATAGATATTTCGTAATAAAAAAATAGCATATTTAACATATTTGAGATGCCTCATAAGCTGAAGGATAGAGGTACAATCCCTAATCAAATGTATCCAACCAAGCTTTGTAAAATTTGATATCGATGACATCCAGGCTTTAGAACGACTTAATTTCAGAGCAGACTTTGTAGTTCTAGTAGGCTTAGTGATGGCTTCTACAACAATGAAATTGATCCTGATTTGTCATACAACTTTGTCATAAAAGTAAGCTGTGGAAAAATTAAAAAAAAAAAAAAAAACTCAGTCTAATTTTTAATTAGACTTAATTTAAAACTTGGAATGTCTAATAATTATAAAAATATATATAGTTCAATTAAAACATCGTTTTTTTTTGTGTGTGTCATCTCTGCCCAGGGGAATATTTTAACTTATACGCAATCAATCAGTTTGCTGAAAAGCAATTTACAAGATTATTGCTCTACACATATTTAATATATAAATGAGATAGTACATTTTATATTAAGTATTAAAAACTCACCGACAAATTCCCAACGTTGTGAACAATGCACTTGAGATAAGCCGATTTACCGATGTGTGCAGAAACATTTTTAGGACTATTAGGGGCAAAATATGGATCACACTTCTCCGGGACAATGCTTCCACCTGAAAAAAAAAAAAATTGGAACTTTGCTATGATATACAACAAGATATACAGGGTGCTTCAGGACCTCATGAATTAAGGACCTCAAAACAAGAAAAAAATGTCCTCTGAAAGTATGCCCGCAAACGCTTTGTTTAGGAGAGATTCACACCTAAAGATTTTCATTGTTATAAATTATTTAGATTATATGGATAATAGGTTTTATTTGTTCTAACTACTTTAATTAAATGTAAACGTTAAGATTCATGCTAATACTTACCGTCGTAAATATGCCAGGCGATTTCCTAATTGAAGATTACCAAACAAGTATATCTTTATCTCCACGTTTCAACGTCTTGGAGAAACTGGTACATCTGCTATAATACCTCGTACTGATGGTATTTTTACTCCTTTACGAAATGAAGAAATGACTGCGTCCATATTACAATTTGATGATAATCCATCTGGCAGTGTACGAAGAGCTGGAGCAGAATTAAATATTACGCCAACTCTAGTATGGATGGACTTCACCCATATCATTATCAACGGGTACAAAATTTATTATGGCAAGATTTCAACAATTTTCAGGAAAAATTCTCTGAACAAATGAATCTACCTTCACAAGAAGAGGTATCTTCAATCAGAAAAGTAATAACGTCTGGTCGCAAGAAAATCGCATATGCAATTCGTGAGCATCATTTTCAGTACCAGTTTCAGTACAATGTGTGTTTGCGGATAATAACCATTAAATTCATATTAAATGTTGTTGAGTGATTTTCTTCAGCATTAAGTCAGGCTCGGCATCTTTCTTCAACAGCAGCAGTGACTGAACGGAACTGGATATGTGTTATTGTTTCACAAGATTAAATTATCCTTCTTTGTAAGGAATTAAGATCATTGAACGGCCTTATATACGCTTTTTGTTTAATGTCACCCCAAACAAAAAAATCCAGTGGTGTCAGGTCTGGGGAGCGTGCAGGCCAAGCCACTGGTTCTGCACTACCAATTTGTTGATTGGTATAATTAACATTTAGCGATTGTCTTGGACCTCTCCTGTAATGTGCAGGACAATCATCTAATCAACTATATCACAGTAATCATTATTAAGAAATTCCAGAAATGTGCCCGCATTGAGTCGAGGTGGCAAGAAATGCGGATCTACTAAAATAATGCCTATTATCCCCAACCACACATTGCACTGAAACTGGTACTAAAAATGCTCATTGAAAGTGCGCCATGATACTCATGAATTGCTAGGGGATTTTCTTGCAACCATAAGTGATTATTTTCTGATTGAAGATACTTCTTCTTGTGAAGGTAGCTTCATTTGTCCAGAGAATGTTACCTAAAAATTGTGGATTATGCTCAACTTGATTTAAGTACCAATCTGAAAAATGTCTCCTTTTCCGAAAATCTTGCGGTAATAAATTTTGTACACGTTGATAATGATACGAATGAAGTAAATCTCCAATGAGCGTTCTCCATACTGTAGTTGGCGTAATATTTAATTCTGCTCTTCGTACACTGCCAGATGGATTATCATCAAATTGTAATATGGTCGCACTCGTTTCTTCATTTCGTAAAGGAGCAAAAATACCATCAGCACGTGGTATTATAGCAAATGTATCAGTTTCTCTAAGGCGTTGGAACGTGGAGATAAAGATAGACTTGTTTGGTAATCTTCTATTAGGAAATCGCCTGGCATATTTACGACGGGCAGTATTAGCATGAATCTTAACGTTTAGATTTACTTAATAAAGTAGTTAGAACAAATAAATAGATTTTCATGTAACGTAAATCTCCTAAACAAAGTGTTAGCGGGCATACCTTCAGAGGAAATGTTTTTATTGTTTTGATGTCCTAAGTTCATATTTTCAGTTTGGCCACTTATCCCTGAAACACCCTGTATGTTATTAAATCATTTATTTTTGTTTTTTATATAAATCTATGTAAACTCTCATTGGTGAAGATAATTAAAATATAAATTATAAAATTAGATGTTAATGACAATTGTAAAAATAGGAACAAGGTATGAGAAAAGTAGCCATTAAAACAAAACTTAACTGTACTTGCGTATTACCCCTTATGATTGCCTATGATCATTGAATAATTATTATATTTTCCTCTATATTTATCAAATATGGGTGATGTTTTTGAATTAGTTTAAATGATTCCATACATTTTCATATTTTTAAAGGTATTTGTATTAATAATTCATACATATACATTATATTATGAAGAAGCTATTAAGAATAGCGGCTAAAATCCATTCTGTTTAATCGTTATGTACATATTTAATGATTAAATAGGATGAATTTTAATTGCTATTCTTTAAAGCTCCATAATATAATAAAAATTTTGTTTGGATTGGATATTTATTTTGATTCAGCGATTAATTCTTTTTGTTTTACAATTGATTGTAAATAATTTGTGTGAAATGAGTTTGTATTTTGTTAATACAGTCAGTAAACAGAGCAGATCATATACATTGGAATATTTCTTATTGGGTTAGATCGTAATATTTAATATTCATAATGCATCTTTGACTCAAATATTTATAAATCAACAATAAATTATTATTAATATTGTAAAAAAATATATTTTCGATTCACAACTAAGAACCTTT
>NW_027109632.1:478257-484856 GCF_000696795.3 Halyomorpha halys
ATTTTAATTCTATCACCCTAACATAAGGATCGTTTATTAGAGATATACATACTGTATGCCTTTGATGGAGTTTTTTTAATCTAACACTCCCTTCATTAGAGTGCTACCTACCAATGGGTAGTTTCTCTACACGCCTGTAACACTCCATTTTAACTAAGATCAAATTTACTGAATGTATTATATAATATACAGTTGTAAATTTCAATAAATAAAAAATAAAATAAAAAAAAAACATCCTGAAGAGACTTGAATAGCCAAAAACTAACGTAATTGTTGCGAAAAATTTAAAAGGTTTATAGACCAAAATGGAATTAAATTTCTTTTTAAGAAATCTGTCATCATAGTTTGAGTTTCCTTAACCATCCGAGGAAACTAAAATGGCTGGCATGATGATTTTCTTGACAGTTTGAACGCAAATGGTTAAAAAATGTCTAATGATTTTTTGCTATTTATCGCTTCAGGATGGTTTAGGAAAAAAAAAATTAATTTATATTAAAATCTAATTTTATATCAGAATATAAAAAAAAGTAATAGAAGTAATATCCTTCCACTGGATATTCTAAAGTTAGTGTATAATATTCCAAAGTTTATCCGTCGCTGTTGCAAGTGTTTGTCAATCGAAATCTCCTAAATCAGTTTTTCGTTAGTTCGGGTTTAGTTAGAAACAGTTTTTAATTACTTTCTAGTTCATTATGATTTTCAATAGTGGTAAAAGATCATTGGATTGCCAAGAGTTTGTTTAAACTTTTTCCGCATTTAAGGTAGTTTTATTAGTTTATAATTTATGGAAAAGAGTTGCCATTGAGTTATCTTTCTATTTTCATGTACTTCACACCTTTAAGTGAATATATTTTGTTACTGGACCTTATAAAGTTTAAAGGTAACCTATGTCCTTAACCTAAGTTACAGTAAAAGTTCTTTTACATAAATTAATTTAACAGATTGAATCAGAACGTTATTTAAGAGCGTGTTATTTTTTTTCATAAGAACAGAGGATTTTTATAAGTTTTGGAATTACATCGCATCAGTATCAAAATGACTTAAAGTGTGCCTTTTTTAAAAAATATAATATGAGGCCACAGCGATTGTGATATTTGCTAATGCATACTGACAGAGCTTCAATCTTGGAAACATTCAAAATATCATTATATCTGTACAAGCCGAAATAATAGCAATAATAAATATTTTAAAAAAATGTATAAATAAAATGAAATTGAAAAGAAAAAAAAATATTCGATAATTGTAAGTGACACTGGTTTATGTAATAAATAAGATTTGTTATACATATTTGTTTTCTTAAGTTAATCAAATAATTCCAGAATGTGAGGGCTATTATCATTTAGTAATGTAGCCAAATGATATGGCAATGCAGTGTCTATCAAATGCCTGGAGAGTGTCAGTATATGTTTAACAGTTATTGGTTCGTTACTTTAATTTACTTTAACTTTAATCTATTTAATTTACTTAATTAAAGTACATTAATTTAATTTACTAAATTAAAGTACGTTACTTTCATTTACATAATTACTTTAATTTAGGTTACTTGAACAGTTAGTGGTAAGTGTGCCTTTAAAATCCCTAAGTGTGCCTTTCTTCTGATGGAAAAATCATGTCGATTTCATTTTCCAAACTCTTGTCAATTCCTACCTCCTACATATTTCTTATTAATCCGTTCCTACCTCTTTGATAGTACCTTTAAAGTAAATCTTGACCTAGCTAACTCATCTCTTTTTTCTCAGTCTTCCGGTGCTCCTCAAGGTAGTATCCTGGGTCCCATTCTCTACACAATTTACACATAAGAAACTCTAACCCATCCTAACATAGTCCTAACGACATATGCTGATGACACATGTGTACTGTCTGTAAACAATGACCCTACTGCTGCATAACAAACTCTGCAGTTTCTTAAAAATCCCTTGCTAATCAAATCGCATTTACTCTCTGCCCTACTGCATCTTTTTTTATATCCCACTAAAGCCTTTTAAACAGATTTACTACTTATGACTCCATCTAGAAAAGAGACTTACTTGGAATCGCCATACTAGACTGAAACTCCTCGTAGATTCAAATTACTTCAACAAATATTTGGCAAACGCTCTGAAATTCCCATTTCTATGAGAACTCGTATACACTATGGTAATGAGATATAATTGGACATGCGAAATTGAGCTTAGGGGCTCCTCCAAACCATCGAATTCTTCCCGTATGCAATTTTTACAATCCAAAATCCTTGATTTTCCTAATTACATCACAAATAAACTCATTCGTAAAGACTAATCAACTTCCCATCCATTGCAGATTTGGTCCATAATAGATACACCTCCTTTCGTTCCAAAATCCTTACCCACCCAAACCAATTAGTTCTTAATCTCTCATCCTTAACAATTCCCGATTATCTTCCGAGGCGTCTGAAAAGAAGATGGCCACGGGCTCTTCTAATTTAAAGCAATGATTGAAGTACCACCTTTGGGTTGTTCTTTCTCAAGATTATTATGAGTTCTTAAACTTTAATAATATTTTCTTATTGTATTTTTTTTTATACAAGCGTAAATTTCAATAAATAAAATTGTAAATATGTATATCACTAAATTAATTGCCAATTTTATAAAATTAAACATTTTATTTATTCCTAGTAATATATTCTGGTAAATTTAATAGATGAAAAAAATATTTAGCGACCAATAAGCTCTCTTCCTCTCATAGCATATACTCTAATCAGTTCAACACTCTCAACCCTATCGTATTCCACAGAAATGACGTTAATAGTACATAATAAAAATTAAAAATTCTTTTAATTTAAATTTTTGTGCAACCAATCCATCATTTATTTTATTTTTTTACTGAGTTTTATACATCTATATAGTCACTTAGGCCTTAAGTTAATCTCTCAAGGACTACTCGTATACAGCTGACTAACTAAATAGGTTAGGATATATAATAATTAAAAACTTTTATTGTACAATAAATTCATATACAGATGTAAAGTTTATAAAAAACTAAGAAAAAAATTATTTCGAATAATGTATAGTAAACTTATTTGTTTCCTTTACTCCTTAATTGTAGTATTTTCCACTACCTGGGATGGCTTGCACCTGAACTCCTACCTCAATATTTGTAACTCTATTGAATATTATTGTAATTTGTAGTTTCTGTCTCATTGATACGTTTTGTAAATACAATTTCTTTTTCATTTATTACAGTATAAACATTCCTCGGAAACTTCGTGAGGTTTTATTGAACAAAATAAGCTCGAAGTAGTTCAATACCTACTTTTTTAGGACATTTACTAGTAAAAATTTAATTATTTTCTAAACTATTCGTAAGCTCATAAAAATCATACTGTATACTCCAAAAATATTCATGAGAGTGTGCAAAATATAAAGTAAATAAATAAAATTAAACAGAAACTAATAATGAATAAACTTTTTACTTCTTCATGTAAGAAATTCTATATTGTAGTACTTAAATCAATTGATTTTAAATTAAGAAACCAATGATAATAGCCCTGTAATGAAGCTGAACTTAATTCACACAATTTAAAAGTTGTTATTTAAAAATCATTTTCTAATATAATGACCAATATCATATTTTTGTATTATGAAACTAATAATAAAACTTCAACACCAGCTTCTGTTTATTTATTTATTTTTTAATGATATTTTGAGGGGCAAGATACATTATTTTATTCTAAATTGAAACCTTTTACAGAATTTCTTGATTAAATTTTAGAATAGTGTTCACAACGTAATTTCTAAGTGGTTTGTAAATTTATGTTAAACTTATAATCATTATGATATTACCGTTTGCTAGAAATTTACTTTATTCTCGTTAAAAAAAAATGTTTAAAAGAAAATGTAAAAATAAGTAACTACCCTGAAACATAAATTGTTAAAAAGTTACCTTTCAATGAACAAGAAATACAACCTATGTGTGTATGAACGCAAATACAGTGCACTTTATATCATAATACAAATACATTTATAAAATTAGCTTAAAAATCCAAGTTTCTCTGATGAAAGACAATTGAAAACCTATAAATTTTCCGTCAAATTGAGGCTTCTTATTAAGATTAATAATTAATGGTTAATGAATTACTATCCATATTCCTATATAAAATCCTTAAGCAGCTAATCTTTCAGTTTAAGGAATTCATCTAAATATTTACTAATCATATGAAAACAAAAGATATTATTTTTTAAAAAACCGAGAAATTAACTGGTAATTCCTAAAAGAACGGAAGGAAACTCAACATTCCTGTATTTAGAAGAATGTTGACAAATTCATAACAATCTTTGACCCGGAAGACCTGGAGACTTGGAACATTTGATTCGAAAAGTTGTATAAATTCAATATAAATCAACTTAATTGTACAGAATGGTTAATTAATTAAAATTCCTGTGATACATAATTTTGTCATTGATACATAATTTTATATGATTCACAGTACACAATTTTAAAAATCTATGCATTACCAAAACTCAAAACATAATTTTTTTATAAAACTGTCGTTTTTATAATTTTAACATTATAACAGTCCACAGATTTACTTAATGTATTTATTATTTATACAGTTGTAAATTACATTAAATAAATAAATAAATAAACATTATTATTTTATATTGTGTATGAAATTAAAATTTATTGATCCAGGATAAAATATTTGTTTTTTGTGAATATGTAAAACTTTGAATTGAGTTTACAATCACATTTTTTTTTTTTTAATAAAATATAAAATTAGACATAACTTGAATTTAAGAAGCTTTTAATAGACCCCTGAATTCAATGTTATTTTTAAAAAAATATTTTTTTCTCTTGATATTCTGTTTATTTTTTCAACCACAGCTGAGGATAGAAACACAAGAACAAAGATTAGCATAAGTTTTTTGGGGGGGGGAGGGGAGGGGGAGAAATATTGTTTACACACTTTGAAGTAAACAAAAATAATTCTTTCGGATTTTTATTTTCATTTAGTACTGTAAGATCGTTCCTTTTTCTATAATAACACGAAAACAAGGGCTCTAATATAAGGAATTATAGTAAAGCGGGGAAAAACAGCTATCTTTTTAACTCTCTGGATGTGTTATTTTTTTTCAACTATCACTACCCATGACAGAAGAAAATCGAACATGCATAATACAAGTGCTTTGAAATAATCTTTGTGAACTTCACGTCATTTTGTCATTAGACGGAAAAATCCTTAATAACCGAGTTTTATTCATTTATATCTTAAATCATTTGACTGAAAAGTCATTTGAACATGTTATATTAGAATTAAATATCAAGGGTCATATCAACAGTGGTCAAGTTTATATGGCCAATAGCAATCTTCGTGGTTCAGAAAGGGAAATTTAAAATGATAATTTTTTTTTTTAAGGGTATTGTAAGATTTTATTGCCTAGGGTAGACATGGGGAGGAATAATTATGTGACAAACCTGGTAAAGGAGACAGAATAAATACAAAGATGACAGGACACATACCCTACCGACGCGGGGAACGGACTGGCCCTCCTCGTTCGATACACATCTGCCACGCCCTATCCTCGCTCCATCCCCCAACATTTACCCATTTTCCCTTATTTTGGCGGGAAACTATCTACAAAACTAAAAATCGTTCAAACATTAATTTTTTTTTTTAATTTCCTACGAGATATATTTAAGGAAAACGACTACTTATTACGTTTTGCCGAGAGGATCAAGCATTGAAAGTTTCAGTACTAACGCGGCTTAAATAATCACTGAAAAACATGCGGAATCTTAGAAAAAAACAACAAAATAAATGCCGCTAAAATATTTATGTGTAAAGTTTTTACTTTACAACATGGGTCTTAGGAATTTTCCAAACATTTTTTGATTACAGGAAATAATTTTAAAAACTCACAAAACGGTCAGAGATTAGATAATAATAAAATTAGAAATTAATAAATGTATACACATATTTTGTATATTGAAAATATTCCTATCTACCACAAATTTGGGCAATGGGTAATATTGATAATTGAGCACTTTTATACAAAAAAATATTATTAATAAATGAAATGAGTAAATAAATATTTTCAAAAATAAAAATAAATAAAATCTCTATATGTATATAAAAAGAAAAAGAAATAAATGAAATGAATATAATCAAACTAAGTAAAATAAATTATATACAATATTTATAATCTCGACCTAAGGATCCCCGAGCCCACCCTATCCCCCACGTATGAGGGGTTGAGTAAGACCCTTCGAGATCCCAAAGCAGCCCTCTCACCGCGTTACTAGTAATGAGCCAGTGGAGGCCGAGTAAGTGCTCTAGAGCCGCAATCACTCTATATATTGGCTATTGCCAGAACTCCGATTGTCGATTTTATTTTACAAAATAAATAAAATAAATTAATAATTGATAGTAAATTAAAATAATAATTTGATAAAAATAAAAACGTACACCATTTTTTTTTTATTTACTCTAATTCATCCCGCCCTTCTATAAATTTCTTACTTTTCCTATTGGCCATTTTCAAACATTATCACTTTCACCCCCGTATCAATATTATAAACTATTTTCAAATACTGTATATATGTATATATAGTTGACCGTAAAAATTGATATATAGGGAGAT